>NC_048424.1:19336363-19338600 GCF_013103735.1 Etheostoma cragini
AGCAGGCCTCCTCGCAGACGGATTGCTCCCAGTATGGTTGCATTTCGGTGCAAACTGTAGCCTCTAGAGAGAAGCTCTTGCTCTTTGATCTTAAAAAGCAGAGCCCCAAACCATCGCTAAACAACAAAAATGGGACCAGACTTCCTTCACATTTATGTGTTTAAAGGTGGATTTTTCGTCTGTGTAGCTTCCAGCACACCTAAAACTATTTCATTAGTATGGGTTTCACTGGAGAGTTGAAGTGTCTGTTTGTGTTTCAAAGAACACGATTATGGAGGAAACACTGGAGAACTTTGTTTTATTTGCCTGTCTAGTTGATGGTTTGGCTCCATGCTCTGGTTTAATTTTCCTCAAAAGTCTGAAATCTACTTTTTTGGGCCCATGAAGTGCAGGTTAGAAGTTTGAGTTAAGGCTAAAATAAATAATGTGCAGTGAGACATTTAAATGTTTTAGTCGGCAACCCAGCTAGTAGATTTGTATGTGTCAGAACATGACTGTGTAGATATATACTCTCTTTAGATAGGGTTAACTGCACGCTAAATAGTTTTTCATGCGCTGTACACAGGGTTGGGGTTAGTAATAACATTGATGATGTTGTGGTTCTTCCAACCGTACGCATGCTGTGTGCACAGAATCTACTTGTATATTTGGAAGTTCGGTTCAGCCGAATTCTCTTAAAAAGGCCATGCATGTGCTTGTTGTGACTGTCAAAGCTCCAACAGGCTTCCCGTCCTTCTAGCGGAGAATTGAGAGTGTGACGGTGTCTTCTCATGGCTGGTTAGCTCTGACTACCAGCTGGATGTGGCTGTCCGGTTCCAGAGCGGTGGTCTGTCAGTGTCCCAGTGTCCCCCCTAGTCTCTTATACGTCTCTTGGCTCACCTCCTTCCTCACTGTATTTTTTAAATATGCTGAGATGATTCACGTTAATATTTCTGTTCATACGGTACCGCTGACAGCGACTACTTCATATCTGTTTTCAGCGAAACAAAGCGAACGCTGCTGAAAGTGCTGAAAATTCATGTTATGTACTTCTTTACAGATTAAATAAATGTGATGTGCATTCTTTTGAGAAATGCACATCAAACATGCCATATTGTCTCTAAAAGTCTTAAGAGTTTTCCTCATAGTATTTTAAATCACTGCGCAGTGTTTTTGGCATCTGATAAGTCCTCAAACCCCCTGGGTTTATTACTCTAACTCAATATGCTGGATCTTAATCCACTGACTACATTTTCATACACTTAATATCCAAAATCCTAATGAGTCTTTGATAATGTTTAAATGTAGCTGTGTTTCTTCTTCTTATCGGGTCTGGAGCCTTGCAAACTGTTGGTTGGTTGGCTGGTTGGTTTGTGCACAGCAACCCTAGCAACGCACAGAGCTGACTATAAGCCGTAAACAGACAAATGGCCATAACTGAGCTAAAAAAAACAACTGAGACGCATATTCAGAAGGCCCTGTATACATGTACTAAAATGCCTCTAAAACCTTAATAATAATGTAATAACCCACATGTCTTAATCGGAAAAAGCTATATTCGGAAAAAGGCCTTATTCGGAACATCCAACCGGAATATGCTGTTTACATGACATGTATCAAATTCAGAATATTGTCAAATTCAGAATACTAGTGGAATATTGGTGTGCATGTAAACATACTCAGTGTCTCACTGTACTTGAAACAACGCATCCTCAACCAGAGATAGCAGACATGTCTACGGCCGATATCGCAGACACTGGGCAACTCCAACAAAATAAAAATCTAGATTGCACTAGCAAATTGCACTACATATGAGAGGAAAAATATGTATATTTTTTATTTTTTTTAAATGTCCCTTTAAACCATTTTCTCTGGAACTCAAAGATAGTGTCTGTGAGTTCTGCCTGGGTAAACATGCTTAAGCTTCTGTCAATCAGCAGTAATCAGATTGTGTGTAATTTGACAGGTCAGAAACGCCTGGGGTTAAAATTCTGTGTATGGTATTATGTGTAGAAGACATTGGGCTATGTTTAGAACGACGATAACGCTGTGTGGATCAGGGCAGCATCCATTTTCATTTCACTAAGACCAGCTCCAAAAAAAAAACACGACATCTGGCAAAAAACAGTTGAACCTGGCTTAACTTTTGCCACATTGCGTGTGACATCACTTTATTGGCTAATAAAATGCATGCAAACGCACATAACCAATAGATGTGATTGCATCGTGAGCAGCCTAGTTTTATTGTTTACAAATAT
>NC_048424.1:19338700-19389090 GCF_013103735.1 Etheostoma cragini
GGTATACATTATTATTATACAGTGTATTTAAAAAAAAAAAAGGAGCACAAAATGACATTCAGCGACATTTAAGAACAGCTTGTTTATTGCTAAGTCCATATGGTCAAAGTCAAAAGAATAATTAAAAATATTATGAAAATAACTTAACACTAGCAAATTTCTGGTAAACTACAAAGACAACCACTAGATGGGAAACGGGTATTTTACAATAACTTTAAATGCACCATGAGCACCACCAGCGTTAGACTGTTGGACATCCCGCTGTTGAAATCCTCTACAGTGAAATACAGTCACACTTCTACACTGTGTACCTGTGAGCAGTGTAGCCGTGTTTAATCCAGCTGCTAGCTAACAGTAGGCTAGTTAACTAGCGTCACATGCAGTGACATTTCTTTTGCCTCTTACATCCGTTTTGGGCACCAGGGTCGTATTAGCACCGGATCTTGTTACCCGACGCTATCAATGTTGGACCGGGTGTGTCTTTGAGTTATTCTGCAGCCAACAGATGGAGCCTTTTATTAGTTTATCCGACAAGCACCACTATTAATGGCACACATTTGGCACCAGGCACATGGAATCTTCAGACTGTCGATGTCAGGAAGGACGCTGTAAGATGACCGGCAAGTATGTAAGGTAGTAATGTGGAGAAAGCTACAAGGTTGTACAATTGTTGCATTGAAGCTCAATCAAAGCGGGATCGCGTTGTGCTATCATAAAAGGCTGAAAGACTGGCAGCAGATAAAGCATCAGTTGCCCTCCACTTTTCTGTAGAAATCTCCAGCTGACAAGAAAGCTTCGCCACTTATTTTGCCCCCCCCCTTTTCTTGTACAAATCACCCCTGGCTAAATGAACGTAGCGGAAAACCAGGGACTTGAGATAGCAGATCAGAGGCCTTAATATGAACCACACTACGTGTTGTTCTTCCCATCTTCTGTGTTCTCTGCATCAGGAGTGAAACTTCCTTTGATGAATATCTACTAAGAGATTTGAGACCTGTAAAGAGACGCAATTTAGCCAGGTATGTTATCTTAAGCCTGGTAATTTGGGAATTCAATTCACTCATCTGGGGGACCAGGGGAGCCTGTGGTTGGTGTTTATCAGGCACACTTGCATGACGTCTGTGCATTGAAATAGAGAGTTCCGGGGTTATCTAATCAATGACGGACCACCTCTTAAGTCCGGGGTTATCATAGCTCTGGTCCCCCTCCCTTTTCTTCGTGCTGCTGTACCATGGATCAGGCCCTGTCTCTCCCCTGAGTTACACATCTAATCACGGCACCATCATCCCACATCCCTAATTCTGTTGGCAGGGCCTGTCAAACAGCATACGCTGAAAGACGGGGTGACTTTGAAATGCTGCTAATGACCGTAGGATATAACTACCCTTTCTTTCTTTTAAACCCCTCTCTCTTGTCCACTCCTGTCATTTGCACTTGCGGTCATCCCCTTTCTTGTTCACTGCAACTCTCTGGATCCACTGATAGGAAAATGCAAGGGAGAGGGCGCGAGAGGAAACAAGGAATCATATCTTTTCTTTGTGAGACAATTCAAGCTGGATGTGGACAGACTGGGAGGCAAAGTGGTTAAGGGTCAATGTGAAGAGGAGCTTCTCTCCAAATGTTATTTAACCTTTATTTAAACTGGGGAGCCCCGAAGATTAAAAATCTCCATCAATGGAGGCCGGCCAAGTCCCAGCATCCAGACAAACATGAACGTCTCTGAGAGTAAAAAAAACACACATACAAGCAAAATACAATCAAAGCCACATAGTCGAAAGACTGCTTTATAAGCAATCCAATAGGCAACACTTCAGCGTCAAGAAACCAGCAGGCTCATTGCCAAACCTATTTAAATCGTGACTAAACAAAGCAAAGACAGCTCCTTATTGAGTCCGCTGCAAGATCCTTCATTAACTGTTTAAACTCACTGAGACAGCTTTCAGCTGCATCAGTCATTTTGCAGCCAGTTCCATGAAGAGGGAGCGGAGTACATAAAGGTACTTTTGCCTAATTCTGCTCTGACCTTAGGGACAGATGACAGAAACAAATCCTGGGACAGCAAACCGTAATTGTGCCGTTATATATTTATGTGGAAAACTGAAGCATGGAGGAAGTTGAGCAGTGGACAGGGTGGCTGTCAGTCAAGGCATAGAAGGGGACACTGATGAGAGACCGAGGTACAGTCTGTAACGCAGCTTAGTGCTACACTGGAGACAAGGACGGGTGATGCATGTGAATATAAAACAACTTAATCAAGTGCCAGAATGGCACTAGGAGCATCCATTCAGTCTCGGCAGAGGAAAACCTGATTTCAACCAAACCTTTTATGCATTTGCGCCCACTCCTTTCCACAAGCTTCTTCTACTTCTCCGGCGGCCAATTCTTTCCATTCAGCATTTCAGATTTGAAACATGTTTCAAATAGGCAATCCATTACAAGGGAGTATTTTTTCATTTATTTATTGTAAAAATGGCTTAGTCCTTCAATGGTCTTTTTTTAGTGGTATGCACGCTGCTCCTGGAATGGACTCCCATTACATTCAAAGAACTGAGAAAGTCAAATCAAAATGGTTTTGTCTCTACCATGTAGTGCAATGTTTCCGGATCAATTCCGACCAGGAGTCTTTGTTTGCATGTCATCTCCCATTCATCTTTCTGTGCTGTTATACTTTCGTATTAGCGCGATAATGTCACACATGTCAATGTCAAACAAGAGTCTACAGCAATGCTTGGGGCTCTGTGAAGCTGTAGCACAGCGGTACATTGGGCTAAGTGCTAATGCTTGCTAACACAATGACAACGGTAATGTTCAGCTGGTGTAATGTTTACCATGTTCACCGTGTTTGTTAACGGATTGACCCTAAACACAAAGTGCTGCTGAGGCTGATGGGAATGTCATTAGTTTTGCAGTTATTTGGTCATAGACCAGCCTGTTGGACACATTTACTGTAGAATAGATGATTTTTGCTCTAGATAAAAAGTTATGACAGGGCAACATGAGCAATTACCAAAGTCAGTGCGATTTATCCCCGGGGATCATGGATATCTCTACTAAATGTTATAAATAATGTATCCAATAGACAGTGTTAGAATTTTCTAACTTCGTATTCGTTAGATCTCTCAAGAAAGAGGCTGGGGTCCCATTGAGAATTAAGAAAAGGTTTTAATGGAAGATCATGATGAAGATTATAAGACAAAGACAATACGACACAAACAACATGATAACAATGCACATGACAGCGGACCGGATCCATGCTTCCCCCTGATGGAGTCACATGAGACCAGTCCTGATTATTCCTTAATCACACACCTTCCTTACAAACCTCTAAACTCTTCCCCTTTAGGGTCGTCTTTGGTCACATATCAGAAGGTTCTATCATGTAAATGTAAAACTCTAACATCAATACAGTTTAATCAACATTGCATTGTCTTAGCCTAGTCTAAGAATCCAGGGGGCAGGAGACAGGAGGCCACCTCCTGGTGTGAAGCCGAAGGCTCCTTTCCATATGTTAAATGCCAGGCTTGACCTGATCAATTTGTTAGAGGAAGAGAGGGGGTAGGTGAGAAACAAATGGGCCATCTTGACCTCTTCGCAGACAAAATGCGTATTACCCTATCCTGGCTGCATCATGCATAAAACAGAAACACAGTGTTTTTATAACATTGTTTTTTTAAACTTTTTATAACTCAACAACAGTTAACCTATAAAAAGAAAATTGTGATACTGGTACCTGAGGTTTGATTGATACCAAAATAATATCTTTTGCCTTCTTTTGCAAATTAAAATCCAACTCTATGTCATGGCAATGTGTGCAGAGGAACTGTTTTTTTAGCTGTAGTGTGATCTCGCGTCATTGGGTGGATCTTGCCCCCCCCCCCCCCCCCCCCCCCCCCCCCCCCCCCCCCCCCCCCCCCCCCCCCCCCCCCCTCCCCCCTTGACCTCTGCTGCTCCGCACCGCGGGGAGCCTTTTGCGCTAATGCCACAGTGGGAAGCCACACACACCTCTCAGCTGCACACTCTGCCCACACAAAGATGACACAGAGCTGCTTCAAAATCTGCAAAGTATCCCTTTATAACAGACGCCGAAGTTCTTGAAGGTCGAAAAAGTATTGACTAGCACTACACAAACATTGACAGTAAAAAAAGCAAAAAAAATTAGTCTACCTTGTTTTAAATAGAATATTTCACATAGAGTTGATGCACAGTTCATCTGTTGGGATTGTGCAAATATTCAGATAACTAAAAATAAGACTGATGTCCTTTGAAAAAAGTCCGGATTAAATACTTTCTGGATGTAATGTATTATTTAATAGGATAAAACATGCATATTAACTACTCAGCGCGGTGCTAAAACATGCCTGATGAAGAGAAGCACTTGAAAGTCCCATAGTAGTGTCATTCCTCATGTCACTTTTCCCTTTTTTTGCTAGTTTGTGAGTTTGTAAACAATTTAGTTTTAGTTTAGTTTTTCTGAATTTAGTTTTGTCAGCATTCAGAACACACTTCAGTTGACATAAGGTATTTAAGTAGTGTTAAAAACAGCTTGTAGGAGTGGGAGGGAGGAGTGAAGGATGTAAGCAGAGTTGTATCATCAGCAGATGCCGTGTAAGTATCGTCAGCAAAGGCAGGACTGTATAGGTTACTGACAAACTGCTGTCTCACTCCCTTTCTTCGTCTTTTCTCTTTTTCAAATCCCACTTTCTCCTCTCAACCAGACATTTATTTTCTGCCAAAGATGATCTAATAAAATTCTTCCATCTCGATATAATTTCTCAACCAAACATGAGGGTGTGCACTCCCTCGATCCCAAAATTCTGTCACCAAGTTTTACCTCATTTGCTTATTGATTCCAATCTACCATTTCAACCAAATTTGCACAAGGCTCAAAGAGCAGAGTGAGTTACAGAAGCCAGAGAGGGCGGACCTTTTGGAAGCGGACAGGCTCTTCCAGTGGTTGTTGCCATGGTTTTTTGTTGTTGGGACAAACTGTCGGCCAGTGGCTGAGTGCCTGAGCTGCTGTTTGTTAAAGATAAGTGGAAAAGCCAGAGGAGAAAGAGGGAGTCAGACAGACACAGAAAGGGAGCCCTGTTTGGTCCCCCCCCGCCCCCCTCAAAGCTTCCACCACCCTACTCTTTCCACAATGTGGGAATTCTGATAGATCACGCTCCCTTCTTTAAACTGTACCGTTCTCCTTGCGTTTCCCTGACCCGCACCCCTCCCCGCCCGCTATCAAAGCTCTGTTGGCTGTGCAATGGCCGCTTTGATATCGTATAGTGTTTCTAGCAGTCTCTCTCTTTCTCTTTCTCTCTCTCTCTCTCTGTCTGTTTCTCCTTTCCCACAATATGGTAAAAGAGCACAAAGCGCCAACAGGGACCTGCTCACTGTCAAAGAGAAAAGACAGGGAGACCTTAGAGGGAGTGAGGGAGGCACTGATTGAGGGAGGAAAGGAGGTAAAGGTGGTTACAGTAGCCAAGTTCACACAGCCTGTTCAAGGTGGGATTTATGCGCCTTAAAGTGGTTTCGCCGCCTGTGTGAAAGTTACAAAGACGGCATGGGGGAACGGAGTAGTTGTAGAGGTAGTTAGAGTCGTAACAGAGCCGAGCCAACGTCCGCGTGAAAGGGACAGCCGGCGTGGCGGGACTACATACAGTAGGGTTCCCGAGTTGACCCACAGGCAGGTCAAAAAGTGACAAGGCTGTGTTTTAAGTAGACAAAGTTAATTATAACTTACAGAAACGTTGCGTGCAATTGCGCACCTTTGTAATCCACTCGTTCTCTCCCCCTCTCCCTTCTCTGTCCTCTCTCTTTGACAGGTGTGCTACTATAATACACACTTTAAAGTTGCGGTTTGTGGGTCCGATCAGGTTAGTGTGGTTGAGCAGTGGAGCTGATCGGCTCACACACACTGGAAGCCAACGCTGTTGTGTTACACATCATGCCTCTTTTGAGCCCTGAATGCCGGGGGATTATTCCATCTTTGCTGGGTTCTGTGTGTATAAGCCACGCCGGCATGACAGACGACCGTTGCGGATTGCGGCGCTATTGCGAAATCTTTGTGTGACAGGGGCTAGTGACAGTGAGCAATTTTACTCTTCTTGTTGCCATCTAGATTTACAAGATCTAACATGCTAATGCTAAGCTAATCAAATTGTGTCCCCCCCTCTATCTCTGCACTAAAGAAAATTAATAATTGTATTTCCCATAAGTTCAACTATTTCTACGAATTCATAAATTAGCTGATGGTCTCACAAGAGGAGACCCCCCCTGCTCCTTTGGTCCTGTTAAATCGTGAAAACACGCTCCACAGTAATTGCGTGCTCCTAAAGAGCTTGGTTTCTCTCTCTAACAAATGAGCTTCCGCCGTTACATTTGTCATTTTAACAGCAATGAGCAGTGCCGGGTTAAAATGAGAAGCCAGCGAATTTGCATGTGTTGTCCATTAATTGCTCTTTTGCTGAAAGTGAGATGATTCTTAATAATATATTTGTGAACCTCTTAGCTTATCAGAGCTGGATATTTTAGCAGTTTCAAATCCAAAAAAGAAACTGACCCTATTGGCATCTCACAGTAGTAAAGGTAATGATGTTTTTGAACACAGACAACACATGTTGAATGCTACGACAGGAGAGCGCACTGACTTGACCTGATCTGAGTGAGAAAATAAAGGCCTGACTGAATGAGCAACCAAGCGAGCGAGTAACTGAGTGAGTGTGCATGTACGTGTGATTGCATGTGGTGTGTCACGGTCATTACCATTGAAGTCCAGAGCCCCGAGCCTGGACTTTTTATAAGCTTGACCTGACTGTTGCAGTCAGGCCAACCAAACACACACACACACATACACACACTATCCCTGCCAGTTACCAAGGGACCTCCAGGCTGCGCACACACACAAGTCACCTTCAAGCGTCCACAATCGCAACCTTCTTTTGCTTTTGTGTGTCTGCGTATGTGTGTGTGTATGTGCACATCTGAGATCTGAGTCTGATTGTTCGCCATCCTCAGAGAGCGAGGATGAGCGTGACTTCATGATCGCTGGCTTCTGATGAATCACACCAAACTTGCCTGATGCAAATGTCTGTTTGCTTTGTTGGTTAGCCTACTTTGGAGGACGGAGGCCATGTGTGTGTGTGTGTGTGTCTGTGTGTGTCTGTGTCGTCTTGAATTATTCACTGGGAGTATTTGATTTCCTGGCACCATACATTACACATATCCTTTCTGAGCTTTTTCCTCATAGTTGCTGTGTGTATACATCCACTTTTTTATTAGAACAGTACAGTGCTGTTCCTAAAGCATAGGCAGTGGCCCCATTGATGTGTTTTGTGCTATCATTTTTCAAGTTGAAAGTTCTGGGACTCTGTTCCCCTAAATATAATGTATATTATGTGCTTATTATCTGCTTAGTTGGTTTGCCAATAGACAGAGGGGCAATGTTTAATCCTCTAGCAGACCAGGCTCTGTACTTAAACTTAAATAATGTTTAGGGTGCAAAACAAGGGCCTCGACACATTTTAACGTAACCCCCAATAATTAAGTTTCTTACACGTTATACATTACAGCTATGCCAGATTTTGTACTCTGGACAATATATATTCTAACGGGTCAGCAACTAATGACTATTTTCATTAGCTATTAATCTCTCAATTATGTTTCGGATTAATCAATGATAATAATACGATAAAATGTGCATTATATACTGTATATATTTTTATTTTGTTAATGTTGCATTCGGAAAAAACAGCATTTGTCAAGAATTTCCCAGAGCCAAAGAAACCTTCAAATTGCGTATTTTGTCTAATCAGTTGTCCAAAACCTAAATATTTCAATTTTCAATCCCATACAGTAGAGAAAAAGCTACTGTTTGAATGGCTGCTTTTCAAGTATAATAAAACATTCAGTATTGCTCTGGTGGTATATTTGCCTCCTTCGGTCTACACACACCAAATCAGTCCTCGGAGGAAATGGCAAAGAAAGCCGGTGTGTGTTTGTGTGGGTCTGACTGTGTGAACGTTTATGTTTGCGTGCGTGTGGGAGTGTGTGAGTTGCCAGGCAGCCAAGAGCAGCAAACGGGACGGGGAGGAGGGGGGGCGGGGGTCAGGAGAAGTCCTCTGGGACACCCTGACCCCTGAACTCTATGCAATAACTCTTTGCTGCTGTGGATGATATAAAAATGAAGACACAGTCAGACTTCATAGGATGTGATTGGTCCTGCTATGCCTCCTTAAAGCCCTCTGGAATCCTGACATTTGTTGTTAGGGAAAAGCAGGAAATTCAGCTGGGGGAGGGGGGGGGGGATGTGGGGTTGGGTGTGATTTCATGGTCTGAAAATGGAGAACATCACAAGGCTTCCTGCAACCGGCGTTGACATATATGCTGCAGAAGTTATTATTTCCCCGTCTCTGAGAGAGTTCTCATTTTCTCCTTCTCTATGTTGGTCTTCCTCTCCCCCTTCCATCCATCCATCCAGCGAATGTGTAGGAGGGATAAAGGTCGTCCTTTTGTCATCAAAACTCCAGATTAGTTTTGCCTCGGTGCATCTGACTCTCTGCTTTATCACTGTGGCCAGAGGAGCCACAAGGTTCAGCTCGCCCCTTCTGCAAAGTAATAACTCCGACCAGCTACTATTGCATTCTCCGCCGCTATCTCCTACACTACTATTACTACAACATTCCTGGATAGGGGGATTGTTTTCATGGCACTGGCTATATTGGGCTGTATAGTAAAGACTGACAGGCAAGCGAAGAGCAGCAGGACGCGACGCGCGACATATGCCACGAGCTGCGATCAAACCAACAGAGTTGTAAGAGTCGTTTCAGTCTGCCGAGGCCCAGAGCAGAGCATAAAGGCGCTGCTGACTGCATGTCGTAAGCCTGTCTTGGTTTTTATGTTATTTTTATGTTTCTGCATTGATGTGGTCTTTGGGGATTCTGTAACCTCATGAGTTGGGGATTTCTCTGAAAGTCAGTTTGGCTAATATTGCAGTAGGCTCCAGTACAAGACAGTGAAATTAACAGAATAACATGCAAATCCAGAAAAACGCATGTAAAAAATGTTACAAATGGATTTGCATTTTAATGAGGAAAACACGTATTTGACCCCTCTGCAAATCATTACTTAGTGGCAAAACCCTTGTTGGCCACAACAGAGGTCGGAAAAGCACTGAACTGCCCGAGATTTTTGTGTAACAGCTGACGGTGTCTATCAACAAATCGCTCCCTCTTTTTTTACTCTTGCTTTTTCTGTAAAATGATCTATACAGAAAATCTGACAGAAAACGGTAATGGTGAAATAAAAAGGCTGTTTGTGCTACATTGGGGGGTTTATCAGCTCAACGGGACGTCACACAAGTGGGTCATTTAAATGACACTCCCACAACAGCGCACTACCCTGCGGGGGGGGGGGGGGGGGGGGGGGGGGAACGCCATATCCTCTTTTGCTGATGTGAACTCATGGACCTCCTGTTTAATGTGTTGAGGAGCAAGTTGTTAACTTTGCACCACCCTGCCACCTCGCTCTGTAGTTGGACTCATCCCCTAACTATAACACACACAGGAAAATGGACCCACAGACACACGTACTCAGGTACAAGAGCAATACTTTTATTAGTAAGCTAAGAACTCAGAATACAGGACACAAGGAAAAAGGCTCAAAGGCTGAATACAAAGAAGCAGACAATCTCTCTGGGGTGAGGGGGGACACTGCACTTAAATACACAAGACAGGGGAGACGGTGAGACACAGGTGCAACACATCAGGTTGGGGACAAGTAATCACACAGGTGGGAAGATCTACAACAGGATAGATCCAAGACAACACAAGGAAGAACAGAGAACTTTCAAAATAAAACAGAAAACATGAAGCGTGACACTAACCGCTTCCTTTTTCCATACAGACGTCAAAATAGGGCTTCTTTTTCTATGTTTTGCACAAAAATGGATCATCACCTGTCTATGTTTCTATTTAATTAAAATACCCACATACAGGAAGCAACTTAGTGACTGTCATTGAGTGGATCACCAGTTTCGTTTTGATAGATTCTGTTTTTATTTCTCGTTTCCCTCTGATAACAGCTGACAGGAGATTATCGTTTCACAGCGCTGTGCCGGCTCCAAAAACTAACGGGAACAACAACAGTCCCAGAGCAAAAGCTCACCGCTCACCTGGGACTCACTGGGACACAATCCTACGCCGTGTCTGAACTGCAGGTGTAGCCAGTTAAAAGATACATTTTCTAGAACCTTCACCTGCATCACCCCGTCTTTATCAGTGGACGGAGTTTGCTAAGTTGTTAATGTAAGTGTAATGTAAGTTTGGGAACTAGAATTATTTGTTTTCTTGCTTGTAGATAGAGATATTAGCTTAGCTTAGCATTAGAGACTTGCACCAGGGTGGAAACCGCTAGGGTTTAGGGTTAGAAATTTAAAAATGACTAGTTGCGGTTTTATAAGCTGGTTATATGTACCAGACTATTTCTTGGCCAGGTGCAGTCACTCCCTGTCTTGGCCTCATTGTGAGGTTGCCAGGCAACCAGTGGAGACTCTAGTAAGCCAACTGGCTGCTGGTGATGGCTTGATACAGTACACACATTAGAGTGATATTGATCTTCTCATCAATCTTCTCTTCTCTCTGCGAGAAAGCAAAAGTGTATTTCCCTAAAATGTTGAATTATTACTTTAAAGGCAACAATATGTGCTATGGAAAAAATTGTAAGAAATGCTTAGATGCTGCCCACCCCCACCCCCAACGGCAAAGTAAGTCTCCCAGGGGCGGGGAGTACCGTAACACTGCAGTTTTATCTGAATGACATGACGTGACTAAATACAGATTAGCTCGTCCGTGAACAGATGCATTTTAACCGGTAGTGGCGGTTAACAATACTGACAACAACTCCCATGATCCCAAACAAACTCAACAAGGTTATCAAAAGTCTGTGTTTACATCCATTGTATCAATCGAGAGAAATGAAAACGACATATTATACGTGTTCCACCAAACAGAGCCGGTGTGGTGCCAGGGTCACAGAGGCAGATTACAGCTGCACCGGTATGCACAGGCACTTAGATATAGAGTGTACTTATAGGCTGATAGTCAGAGAGTGTACTTACAGTCGGATGCAAACGCAGAGTTGGAAAAAAACACACGCTTAGCCAAGTGTGGACATGCCAAACAGAGACAAACACAAATCAAAACAAAGCATGCAAAAACAAAGGAGATCCAGCAAATAAGGAAGACAGAGAGAATAGCACAGTCCCATCTGTCAAACAAATGTGAAGACGCTTCTCACACAGACACACACACACAAACAAACAAACGCAATCACACACACGCACAGCAGGCATCATTTAGTCTGAACTTGAGTGATATCTGCCTTTGTCCTTTAGCAGTTGATCCTGAGGGGCCGCTGTAGAAGTTGCATGAAAGTTTGTTTTTGAGCTGAGCAAGTTAAGAGCTTTATGAGAGCCCATGGGAGATATGGTGGCACACACACACACACACAGACACACACACACACACACACATCTATCTACCCATACACGCACTCAGGCACGAGGCTTGGGCGGCAGCTCGCGCTGGCCCCAACCAACAGTGAGGAGTTTGTTGTCATAGCAACAGTAAAATGAGATGACTTTACTGTCAGCCGTAATGTTTCATGGCCCCCTTGCCGCTATGGCAACATAACAAGGAGGAGGAAGAGGAGATGGAGAGAAAGAGAGCATCGGAGCCATCTCTGCATTCCAGTGGACTCCTACCAGGAACAATGTCGCTACGATGCCCTTACTTCCTTCCAAAGACACACACTCACACACACCGTGATAAGCCTGTCAAACACACGCATAAATACACTCTGACAAAGAGATGCGCACACACACACACACACACACACACACATCTTGAAAAGCCTGTCAAACACCCTTTCCACCTCGCCCATCTCTTTGATTATGCACTCACTATTTTCAGCTGCAGCGTTATCGTCACCGGGGCAATTTGAATTCATTATGCTCAAAGTCAATATTGATGCAACAACGCCGTACCTCAGACAGGTACAGCTTGTTGAATGAGCGCACGTGCTGTCAGGAAGTGTGAGAAGAGAAGAGAAGGAGAGGAGATCAAAGATTTTCCAGCTCCGGCGAGCGTTTCCCCGCACTGCCAAGAGAGTCTGATGGAACAGCGGGGTTGACCATAGGTTGGCCGACTATACGCAGGGAGAAACAGCGCAGTAGCCATACATCACAGTTCTATATTTAGCTCCGTCCTTCCACTACAGCCTATCAACGCTGTTAAGCAGAGTTAACGGCGATGGTAGAAAAGTGAAAAGATAATAGGTGGAAGAGCGACAGACACAGAGGAAGGGGGGGGGGGGGGAAGCAGAACCGGAGAGGAGCTGAGTTGTTTTGCTCTGTTGTCATGGTGACAGGATGGCCGGAGCTGTGGCAAACTGACAGTTGTCACGGCACAGCCGGTTGCCATGGGTGACAGCTGTCAGTCAATCAGGCAGAGTGAGGGGACAGATCGGCCCATGATCACCTTGGATTAGAGAGCGATCGCGCTACACAGGGGCCAGCCAGAACATCTTTGTGTTTACGCGCGTGCGTGTGTGCGTGCGTGCGTGCTTCCGTGCGTGCGTGCATGTGTGTGTTGCAACCTTGTTGTATCCGTTTATTTATGTATGCATCTGGAATATGTGTCTATGTCAATTCACTTGCGTGCGTGCGTGCGTGCGTGCGTGCGTGCGTGTGTGTGTGTGTGTGTGCATGTGCATGTGCATCCTAGCGAGGGTGTGTATTTGTGTCCAGACTCCTAAAAATGTTCACAGGGTGATTGGAGCAGATTACATTTAGCTGTGGCGGCTGCTTGGGTCCTTCCCACAGCTGTCTGCGATGGAGGACAATCAAAGGCCTACTTGTGAGCCGTCTGATTTTGGTGCGATACTCAGACCTGTTCCTCTTCAGTTACCACACTCTGCCTGGGTCTAATGAGCAGAGCATTACTCGTGTGTTAGGGGAATTATGGCCTGATTAGAATAGGGCTGGTTTTGAAATTGCACTCTTAACTTGTTTCTTTCTTTGCTCTGCAAATCTCTGGATCGGAATCACCTGTGATAACGTGCTGTGGAACTAAGGCGGACCATTGGAAACTATTTGTAATTTACAATGGCTTGAAGAAGTTTACATACCCTTCACCATACATTGAGATAGGCCGGGGTAACTTTTACATAAGATCATCTGTCAATGCAAATCAAACCAGCTATTAGTCTAACTGAAATAAAACCATGCCAATCTCTAGGTATGGTGAAGGGTATGTGATGATATGGGCTTATTTTAATTCTAAAGGCAAGGATGCATAGTATCCTGGATCCATGAAATAACTGGGAATTTAACATAGGGATGTGTATACTTATGCCCCCTGTATTTAAGGAAGAACATTTATTTATTAACAATACAATATTCATTCACAAAGAAAATTGGTTCCCTTAAAAGGTTGAATTTTCCTAAATTCTTTTGAATTAAGGCATTAAGATCAATTTCCAAAAGATTGTTTTTTATTCCTTTCTTTAATCAAATTTAGCATAGGTGTGTAAACTTATTCAAGCCACTGTATATCGTAGCAAAGCATTTAAGGATCATTCGGCACTCATCCATGGTTCCAACTTTTGCCATTTTCCTCGTGCTGTAGAGATGTCAAAGCACCGGCGTCGTGTCAGTGACCTTACAACTAGTAGACCTTTAGCGGTATTCATGCGTTATGACAGCAACACCGTGTAATGTCAATACTTTACTGGTATGCTAGTAATTAGAGGGTAGTTGTGCAAGGCAAGATTTCCACAGCCAATGAAGCACTAAATTTGCCATCCCCAGTCAGAACTGGATAGAAAGCTCCAGAGAAAATATGATGATGTATACTTTTCCCCTCAGATCTAACACAGCCTAATTGGGAATGTGGTCAAAAATCTTGTTGCGTGTCTCCACCCTTTGGCCTTTACAAAAATGAAGGCTTTATGCGAGAAGCCAACTGAATTTCACAAGCTGACCTCTTTTTTTCTCTCTCTCTTTTTCCTCTTTCCCTGCTCCTCACTCTCTCCAACCCTACGCTCTCTCCTCTTTCTGCTGTCTTCGTCTTCAGGAGTGAGCCCGGGGCTGGATGGGACCCACCATGCCCCCCAGTAAGAAGGCCCAGAGCCCCAGTAGTGGAGCCAGTGCCTCGCAGGGTATGAGCCCGCCGTATCGGCAGGGGGACGCCGCCACCGCAGCGTCGGAGGCCGAGGCGGCCGACCTCTCGCTGTCCCTGTCCGCCTCCTTCTCCAAGGCCGAGGACGAGGAGCTCACCAGCCTCTCCTGGCTCCACGAGAGCACCGACCTCCTCAACAGCTTCAGCCACTCGGGGCTGCGGAGCGTCTCGCCCCTGCAGGACCCCGACGGTCAGCACCAGCGCTCGCCCTCCTCGTCTCCCTCCCCGGACGACCCCCTACTCGGCGATGCACACTCGGCGTACGACTTGGCAGCAGGCGGCAACAGGAAACCGCCCTACTCCTTCAGCTGTCTGATCTTCATGGCCATCGAGGACGCGCCAAACAAGCGGCTGCCGGTGAAGGATATCTACGGCTGGATCCTGGAGCACTTCCCTTACTTTGCAAGCGCCCCCACTGGCTGGAAGAACTCCGTGCGCCACAATCTGTCGCTCAACAAGTGCTTCAAGAAGGTGGATAAAGACCGGAGCCAGGTAAAGAAATCAGCAGTTGTGTAGAGAAACCTTCTTTTTTAATTTTTGTCCATCAAACATGATACTTTATTATTGATTGTTATTCTTTGATAATATTTTCTGACCTAATCAGAATTGGCAAATGAAAAGTTGTGTTGGGACTGCTCGTTTAATACAACATTAAAGAGTTTTAGCTTATTTCGTTCATTTAAAATCCCTATCTGCTGAACCTGCATCGTGATTTCTGTGCGCTCAGCCAAAAGATGGATTTTCATGGAAATCAACGCTACTCTGTGTTGTTTAAACATTTGAAGACATAGTGATAGGATTTGTTTTTTGCCATAAAAAAGAGCAGCAGAGTGGAGAGTCTGGCAGCAAAAGTGGAAGCTGAATAGCAGTTCTCCATAAGTGTAAGGCCATATTTTATTATTAAGCAATTTCCATTATCTCAGTCATGAAGTTATTATCTCATAGTGTATATTAGCTATTTGATCAAGCTTTCTAGATACACAGAAAACAACATATGAAAAAAATAGTTGTCAGTGGTACAGCTAGGCCATACTGAAACAAAAGCTATCCATATGATTCTATGATTTCTCAAAAGTTCAACATTTCTTTAATGTAACCGAAAGCAACAGTAGTTGCTATGATATATAATATTCCTCATATTGATTCTTTATTGTTTTAATATCCTTGTGTAGGGTTTATTATAAAATTTATTTTTGCTCAATTTGACCCATTTGAAAAAAAATCACTTCATATCAATCATTTTCTGAATACTTATATGGTAAAATACCCCCTCAGCCATATGCTAAATGCAGCACACAGCCCTAATATTCATTCTGTCATGTGTGGTTGTAACTTGTTTCAGAGCCAGACAGTTATCAGCCGTTTGCAGGAATATCCAACTTGAAGTCAAACATATTCTGTATTTTGTCTACAGCTGTACCAGATTCGGCCTTATCAATAGTTGATGATCTCAGCTTTCATAGTTCTCTTTCACTCAGACGATGTGCGCTTCCCTGGTGGGAACAGCATTTCGCTTTTGATTTAAGTCTTGATACAGTCTTTTATACTGGCTTTCCTATCCAGATTTTACTCCATTAAATACCCGGGGTAAATGGGGAATGAATCCCCTCACTCAATTAGTGCTAAATTAATACTGGAGGATTTAATAACACAGATGCCAGCAGACTTTAGATTTCATCTTGCCCGAGGGTGTTGGGGGCGGGGGACAAACAGCGAGGATCAATTCTGGCTTTGCGTGTTTAGCTGATTGAGATTATAGCGGAGAATATGGGAGCTCTTTATGCTTTCCTTGACCAGCTTGTGAACCTGAACTCTTTGTGTGTGTGCGTGTGTGCGTGTGTGTGTGTATGTGTGTGTGTGTGTGTGTGTGTGTGTGTGTGTGTGTGTGTGTGTGTGTGTATACCCTCACGCTATGCTGTCATCTGGCCCTTGACTTCAGCAGCAGAGTTTCTCTTGTATACATATCTCCATAGTAACTAGGTTGCAGTTGACATAAAAGTATGCTGTTGCTGTAGCAACGGGAAAACTGATTTGGCTTTACAGACATGTGTGTGTGTGTGTGTGTGTGTGTGTGTGTGTGTGTGTGTGTGTGTGTGTGTGTGTGTGTGTGTGTGTGTGTGTGTGTGAGCACCATGTGTAGAGGTGATTTTGGCAAGGACAGCCTGTCTTGTCTTCCTGTCACTGCACACCATTTAAGACAGAACGCTAAGTAACCCTTCAAATCTATTCCCCTCTCTTGCGCGCACACACACATACACGCACACACAGGGCATGTCTGACACACAAACAAACAAGTGTGCACACAAACTGACTTCGTTCTCAAGCATGCATGAATGCTTAAAAGGACTCTCAGACACGTGCACGAGCGCCGTGTCGGTGTAGAAATGAGGGCACATCTCTGCAGACTCCTACTCTACCTGCCAAGCGCTGAGCTTTATCTGAAGCTGCAATTACAGAACCTCTGTAATTTCAGTCAGACTCCTCCATTCAAAGCTTTTCACTGAGAATATCTGCACGTGAAAACAGCTTTTTTTTCTCCCTGCTTTGCTTTTCCCTTCAACTGTTTATGTCTTTTTGAATTGAGCGTGCAATTACAGCGTCTGAGATCCTTTTTTTTTCCATTATGTTACATTATGTTTTACTCCTTGCTCGCTGTGAAAAAGAGGTAGTTTTTTTTGCCTAAGTGGAAGGTCAAGTTATCGTTGTGAGTGATAGATGAAGAGACGTACAGTAGACACACACGGGGGGGGGGGGGGGGGGGGGGGGGGGGGGGGGGCGGAAGGCGGAAGCAGGGAGACATGGCTTATTGTGAACGCACCACATCATATTTCCATCCATTTACAGAGGTGGAGATTAATATGACAGTGGCCTATTTGTTCCAGTGACTGTATTTCTGGGTCATATCCAGGCAGATGACAAGATAGGAACTAGTTTAGAATAAGCGTGCTGCTCCGTGGTGTGTGTGTGTGTGTGTGTGTGTAACCTTGGGAGAGAGCGTGAGAGAGTGTGTGTCCCGTGGTTGCCATGGGTTTGTTTACTAACAGGATTCTTCACTGTGCTGAATGACATGTCTTTAATGACAAGTGTTGTTGCCCTCAGACTTCTGGATCAGTGCTAAAGATCAGTGTTGTAACAGCACAGCACAGAGCACACACACACAGCCCAGAGCACACACACACACAGTGATATATTTCTCATAGCCTCTTATGAAATCACAGCAGAGAGAAAAGGCAGTTTTGGTAATCTAAGACACTATGAAGTCTCTTGGGGTTGCACTTCAGTGTATCACCTCTAACTTAACCTGGCCCTGCTCAGATGAGAGGCGTGCTTGATTCTTTTGCATTTTAACTCAGAGCATTAGAAAGTGGAGCATCCGGAGCGAGCTTAGATTCGTCTGCCTGTGGTGCCTTTTTGACGCTCATTTATCGGCAGGTCGCTGCCACTGATGCATCTGCAAGAGTGAGCATCATGTTACTGTGTTTTCTCTAAAATCACAAGCACCCGGTGCGTCTTACGGTTTTCTCATTGTATTGATTTAAAATATGCATGTGGCAGAACACTTGCATACATATACAAAGACTCAACCTTTAAACCAAGACACTGACAGTGTATTAGGAAGTAGGCTTGTGAGTATTTGACTCATTAAAGGAACACGTCGACTTATTGGGACTTTAGCTAATTCACTGTATCCCCCAGAGTTAGACGAGTCCATACATACCCTTCTCATCTCCGTGCGTGCTATAACTCTGCCTGACACCCCCAGCGTTAGCTTAGCCTAGCAAAGATCCTGCAGGTAACTGGTTCCAACTAGCTACTGCTCCCAATAAGAGACAAAATAACGCCAACATGTTCCTATTTACATGTTGGGATTTGTATAATCACAAAGTGTACAAATAACAAGGTCACATGAGACACAGCCATCTTCTAACCGCATACTAACTGGGAACTATATTCTCAGAACGGCGAAGCACTGGTACTTCTGCTACTTGGGCGGAGTGAGTACATAGATAGTTAAACATACAGAACAGACAGAACAGAAAAGGAAAGAAGGGAAGGAGAGGTCGCCACTCTATCAACGTGCAATTACTGACAGCGCTTAACTGTTTTTTTGTTTTATTTACTTTGTTTTTATTCATGCTTATTTATGCTATTGTTATTATTTTTTATACTTTTTTTTCTATACTGTATTTTTTATACCTACTTATTCTCTACATTAATGTCTTGTAAGCTACTGGAAATTCAATTTCCCAAAAGGAGCACTAAAGAGAAGTCTAAGTCAGAGAAGGAGTGATTAGTGCAACACTGAAAGCACACTCACTTCCCTCAACAAAACCAATGTGAAAAGCTAGCTAAAAGCAAACAACACTGGTGATCATGGTTCAGGAATTGACAGAGGATTTGTACTTGGTATCAAACCAAGATCTAGAAAATATAGTTTTGAGCCAGAATACACAGACGAGGAGTTATACATTTTGGAAGCCGATAGACCAAATGCCGAACAGACTGAGGTCGAGGGGAGAATTAGCACAATCACGAACACTGGTGGTGTAAATGTGGAATCCAATTAATTTGCAAGGTAAAGGCTACAGTCATGAGCGTCAGCTCTAGCATCGCTCATTTTATTCTGGGGTGCGTTTGTGACCACACAGCAACATTACAGGGGACATATGCAGCCCCAGAACAACAGCAATAGTAGTGACCACCTTATTCATGTAATAGTGTTACTAATGTTACCACTGTTACAGTAATTAGTCCTCTGAAACCATAACGGAACAGTCTGTACTATCGACGGGATGGCCGCATCCAATTCCATATAATAATCCTCAGTGAAATGCTCTGAGCACACACAGTGGTTCTTGAAGGTGGCTACAGGTGTATTTGGATCCATATCCAGAGCAGGTGTCCATAGATTCAGCCAGTCAGAGTTTTTGGTTGGAATTCTACGAAACATTATGTGATTACCTGGACTCCCCTGTTTATTGTTGCAGCTTTCTACAATACAGCGAACCCCTATGATTAAAAACTATGCTTTTAGTATCTAGTTATTGTTGACTCTATTACTCCAACTCTTAACAAACTCTAGGTGAATTCTCTGCTCCGTGACCGGGCTGCTCAGGTGCTGCGAGCAAATCACTCCGCCCAAGTAGTACCAGTGCTTCGCCTTTCTGAGAATATAGTTCCCAGTTAGAATAGGGTTAGAAGATCGCTGTGTCTCATGTGACCTTGTTATTTGTACACCCTGTGACTATACAGATCACAACATGTCAATAGGGGGGGGATACCAATAAGTCGGCGTGTTCCTTTAAGGGACTAGCACTCTGCCTCATAACAATACTACTCCACTGATCTCTACTGCTGCATGGCCTCACCTCTGCGACTTTCCCCAACTACTCGGTACACATAAAAATGGCTGCCACTCTGACCATTTTGCTACGTGGATTTGAATGGGATTAACCTTTCTATCCATTCCACATTTCCCCTTAGTCCTAGGGGACATTTTTAGCATCCTTGAACTCGTTGTTTTGGGTTTTACAGCCAGCCACTGTACTGTACTCTCACCGTTGTCATCAACCCTATTTTCAGCCACAACAGGGAGATTTGGTTTTAGAGAAACCACTATGATACGCTATGCACTTCCTGCCCAGCATCAAACAGCAGGCAGAGACAGTTAGAAACTAGTTGGTGAACATTAGGGCTGCACAGTATACAGATTTTCTTTCATCATCATCTCAAACTATTAACTGGCGCAATACACATATCGCGAAAGACTGCGACATATCGAGAAAGACACTTTTTTGTTAGTGTTGCCTTTTTTATTCAATTTTATGTTCACTTTGTTCAATAAGAGAATGATGGAAATGATTTTGATGAATTCGCTTTAAATTCAACAAACAGTTGTATTTTAGCAGAATAGGGGAAAAGCAGCAGAAATGTTTACACTTCAGTGTCTGCTTATTTATGGCCGGTTACCGTTATCGCGATATACAACGCAATGCAATCACATATCATATCATATCATACCATGTCATATCAAATCGTGCAGCCCTAGTGAACATAGTGAAGTATTAAGAAGCTCATGAGCCAAACATTTCCTCTAAGAGAAAAAACTCTCAACAAATGTTGCATTGGGTCTGCTGGATGTATACAGCCAATTGTTTGCTAACATATTAGCCATATCAACTTTATAAGACGTTCATACTTCAATGTTCTGCTAACAGCTTGCTCTGTTGTTTTCAAGTGGCCTGAAAACCAGTTAATACTGCTTTAATAAGCTATTGAAAAATACAGCTGGCTTTTTTCCCAATCTTTTTATTATCATTGTGTTTGTTTCTGTCATTGTGAGTCATGGGTATGAGGACAAGCCTTGTCATCACATAGCGTTTGTTCAGTGTTGCCTAAGGGAAGCCATTCAAACATCTGTAAGAGCGCTTACTTGGTCGCGTCTGCGGAGAACTTTCACGGATGTGAAAATGATGCCACCACGACAAGCTCAGGGAGGACAGAAACCCAAAGGACCTCACTGAAATTAATTGCTATGTGACAGCATTTCATGTGCTTTGGGAGCTGCTTACATTGGACTGGGTCCAGTTTGTGCCTCTCTTGTGTTTTTACTTAATCAGTGTTTTTCCTCTTACATTTAGGACTTTTGCATTTGTGATGGTTTTCCAGCCACAGATTGAAGATTGTGAGTTTTAAACTGCATGGTGAACCTGTTGGAACATATTTTTTCATACCAGTGGGTTCAAGTCTTAGGGGAATCTGAAAGTGTCTCCCAGTTTTTTTTTTTCTTTGTGGAAAACACAGACTTATATCTGTGACTGGATTGTAATAGCCAATGCAAAAGTAAAAAAAATGTTTAAATACACAGAGAAGCACAAACTTGTACAAACTGTACAATACTTTTTTTTCCCCTCGGGGAGATAGTTTGAAGTTGAAAAATTACGATATCGCAGAATATCACAAAATGTTTAATAATGTTGTGTTGTGATAATTCTTGCTCTGAGGGGAATTACTGGAATTGTTGTCTTTGTAAGTTACAGAGTGTGGTCTAGACCCACTCTATCTGTAAAGTGGCTTGTTATGATTTGACACCATAAAAATAAATTAAATAATATCGTAATGTGGGGCCTCTGGCGATTCTGACCTCTAATATTACCCCGCGCTAATTTTCCATGTAATGTCAAAATATTCCTGGCAAAATGTAGCTTCTTTGTTGTCAAACGGCCTTGAACGAGAACAGACGTTCATGGTCTGTATCACGCAACTTTTTCAAAAGAAATAACCACTTCTTCCTTTACTTCTTTTCTTTCTTTCTGCCTTTTTCCTCTTCCGAAGCTCTGTGGTCCTCTCACTGTTAGAACATTACCGTCCCACTTCCGCTTCTTTTCTGAACAACAGGCCTTGCATTGTTTCTGTCCAACTGTGCTGAATATCGGGGCTCCACGATTAATCGCAATTGGGATAATGCAGAGACGTCCCAGCTTACAAATTGACCTACAATCTTTGTTTGGTACACATCTTTGCATAAAGCATTTACATTTTCATTAAATTTTAATAATATTCCATGAAAATGAGAATAATGATACAAAAATGACCGTTCCCTCCATCATATCGCAATCGCAATATCTGTCAGAATAATCAAAATTAGATATTTTCCTACTTGGTATCTGAATTGGTGGTCAAACGTGTATCTGGTCTATGCTGTAGTATATTATTAATCCTCTGTTTATCTATATGTAAAGTAAGTAATGATCCTTGTAACACAGGGGGTTAATACGGCTTAAACACTACCAGGGTTAATGCTTTTACTCCGACCAACTGTGGATGTCCATCGTAATATTATATGCAGTCATAATACTTCAGATTGTTAGTATAGGTTAAGTCATATTGCATATGACAAGGCCCTGGACAACAAAGCCTCTTATACTGATGCCTAGCGTCTTTCTCTGCACAGAGAGTAGCAGCTCTGTGCTCTCTGTGCTTCATACATCATTTTTTAATCTCATTTCATTGCTGAGTTGAAAAACTAAATTTACTTTCTCCTCTCATAATAGCCAATATGAACAGTTTAAATGGTTTCTCTACAGTATACGGATGCCATTGTTAATTATGATAGAACTATTTAAAGCTGTAGTTTCTGTGGTGGGAGGCATAACAGCTGTTATTGAAGACTTAAAGGAGTTTTTTCTTGTTTATCACCGACTCACATCAAAAGAAAAAGCCCCAAGCCCATTGGTTCCTACTGGAGATGTAAATCTGTAAATATATATATATATATATATATATATATATATATATATATATATATGCAGTATATGAGGATACAAATATAAAGTTTCATGCACCGTTAGTTCTCTGCAAACATTTCCGAACAGGAGGACATTTTTTGTTGGGGGGGGGACTATTTTCAGCTGTGGATTAATACACATTTGGTGCTCTAGTGAGTATTTACAGCAGCATGACGGCGTGTGTGTCAGTGACTGTAGAATAAACTATGGCGGCTGTGTTCATTGCAATAAAGCAACGTGTCAATCAGCGCAACAGTGGCTCGATGTGTTTTTAATAGTTGTCGAGCAACAACGGAGCTCTGTGGCACAGAGGAATGAATTATATCAGGCTCCGGGCTCACGGGCAATACTTGTTATTAGCATTAATGTGTTGTTGGTTCGGTCTTTTTATGGGATTTGTTGACAGAAAGAAAAATAAAGAATGTGGTCGGACTTCCGTTAGACAGTTAGCTTAGCACGAAGACTGAAAACACAAGAAAACATCTAAAAATAGACCAATCTGAAGCACTAATTAAGTTCACTAACTAACCCATGTGTTTGTTTACGTCCTCTGTTCAATATGAAATGCAAGTACATAGTAATGTTTTATTTAAACCCCCATGAAACCACAACTTGTGAGCTTTAGAGAAGTCTGTAGTTGGATGTTGTTACCCTTGGACAGAGCCGTGTTTCCCCCTGCTTTTAGCCTTTATGCTAAGCTTATCTTCCTTGCAGTAGCTTTATATTAAGCCTACAAACATGAGAGAGGTATGTTATCAATCTTATCTCATCTAACTTCCCAGCAAGACCGCGAACAAGCATATTTCCCAAAATGTCAACGTTGCTTTAACCCCGTTATGTACTGTATGTGAGTAAGTATAGATTAAATGTAGTAACCCCCCCCCCTACACACACACACACACACACACACACACACACAAATGTACAGACTAAATAGATGTGGGATGGTATGATCAGTGTAGTATCCTTTCTAAGTATTATCTTCTATGCATTTCTGTGGATTTGGATATCTAAAATGAATTGTCCTTTAAATAACGAGACACTCTTTATGAGTGACAGTTAAATGCAAAAAGATTATAGTGCAGATAGGTATGCAGTAGCAGTAGTATAGTGTTACTAGTGGGGTCAGTGGCAGCAGGACTTTTTAATATCTCCCATTTCCAAGGGAAACCAGCCCCCACAGCTTATATAACACAGGAAACAGATGTTGGCAACACACAATCATCTCTCTCTCTCTCTCCCTCTCTCTCTCTCTCTCTCTCTCTCTCTCTCTCTCTCTCTCTTATCTCCTCTTTCTTCCCCTTTTGTCTTTTACTCATACCGTCCCGTGTCTGGGGCAAGTTACCGTACAGTCTGTTTTCTCCATCATGAAAATATCTATCTGTCTATTTCTCAGTATTGTGCTTTATAACACAGAGGTGCTGCTTTCTTAATTACAACTACCCCAAACTGGTGTAGTGGCACAGATACATATCATTAAATCCATTTCTTTTTAGTGTAATGTTTCTTAAACTTGCATTTTGAAGTCTAATGCAGTGCCAGTTTCACACTGTATGAGATATTTCTCAAAGCAGGCGTTAACATTTTGAATCGTGGATTATTTGTTGTGTAATCCTGCTCTTTAGCCGCAAACGCTACAGTGATGTGACTATTTTCCAGCACACAGATGTAGCTCACATAAATATATCATCCCGAAAGTAGTCCTCCTACCAGAGAAGCAAGGCCATATGGGATCAGAGTATGGAGGGAGGGAATGATATAAATGGAGATCACAAACACAGTTTCAGGTGAAAGTCAAGACCCCGGTCTTCTATCACCTGCTTTTTAAGCTGTCAGATCCACCCATGTGGAGGCGTCCTACTTTTAAAAGTCTGTATCAGTATGTATGGCATACTGTATCAAACTTGAACCCCTCTGAAAACGTAAAGCCAATCTCTGACCCCAAAAAACCTTTGTGGTAATCGATTTCAAGACATGCTGCCTTTTTTCCCAACTTTTTGCGTTTTTTTTTCTCTCCAGAAAATGAAAAAGTCCATTTCACCTCCTCGTCGCTTCCAAGCACAGATGATGCCTGTTGCCAAGGCGACCACTATAACCCAGGTGACGGCCTCTTCCTGTGAGCTGTGCCCTGTGATTGGCCTATCAAACGGGGTGGGGGGAGTGGGGGGGTCTACAGATTGAGCCTTTTGATTGGCTGGCAGGTTGGCAGAAGCTCCGGCAGACAGAGATTCTGTAAAGAGCGTTATTTAATCGGCTTGCAAGTGGGCAGACACACACTCACACACATATATATATATATATATATATATATATATATATATATATATATATATATATACACACACACACACACACACAAACGGCTGGCGGCCTGGAGGTGCGAGGGGAAATTTGGCCCAGTGGGGGTCACCTCTGTGGGAGCGAGTTTATGTGTGTGTAATATCATGCTCTCCAGGAGAGGCGTTGCTGGCAGTAATAGAAGCACTCCCAGGAGCAGACCATGCTGGGTAATATCACACTCCCTAGGGAACTTGCCATGCACACACTCACCCCCTTCACACACACACACACACATAGCAAAACATGGTACATATGGCCCGTGTTCCACACGGCTCACATACTAATGCACAGATCCAAACGGGGGGGGCACAAATCAACAGTGCGCTCACATCCTGGTTAGCTTCTTGCATTCTTACCAGGTCAGATGGTGTCTTGACTGGTAGCACAGATTTGGAGTGCTTCACTGAGGTGACACACTGAGAGACGCAGGGTAGACACAGAAGGACGTGCCTGGTCATTGATTAGAAATGATACAGTTTGTATTAGTGCGGGGACGATATGCTGTGTTCCCGATTTGATTCTTTCACGATACATTGGGTGCTGATTCGATTTGTATTGTGTTTTTCATTAATTGTGACTCTAGAAGAACTGTGATTCGATAGTATTGAGTAATGTGAAAAACAAAAGTTAATTTCAGTTGCAAAGAAGTACATAACATGGATTTTCTGCGTTTTCTCCTCTCCATCTGTTTAGCTGGAAACAGATAGGATTTAGTTGACATTGACGGTACCGTATAAATAGAAAATATTTAATGTAATGGTAAAGGTAATTGATTGATAAAAACAGTAAATCAATAAATTGATTCTGGGGATGGGGTGCCAGCATTCCTTTCATCCCTATTGAAATATCGGAGATCGATTATTGTTTGTGGCGTGTGTTAATTGCTCCTAGGGATAATAAAGATTTCACACAAAATAAACGTAGATCATTGAAATAATAATAACATTTAAAGGCTTTCCCAGAATAAGAGTTAACTTAACTGACAAAATGTAAGGATTTTTTTGTTGAGTAATGAACAACCGGGGAGATGTAGAGTAAATCTTTGTCTCTGATTGGCTATGCTTCCTCATAACAAACGTGATCAATCAAAGTGTCTAAGTGCTTTTCTTAAATGTTACTTTCACACCTTTGCTGGGACTCTTTTGCGCATTTTTTAGCTGGTGTCTCTCAGGGTCCTGCAAAAATAAATCTGGATGTTCACAAAATAATTAACATAATGTTGAAGGAAAGCCTAAAAAACACATTTTCTGCTAAACAAAATAAGGTTGTTTTTTTATGACATTGATGTAATTTGGCTTTCATTTCTCATGAATTACTGAATAATTTAGCAGGAAAACAGCAACATGGCTTCCCCAGAAATAGTGTCCTCTATAAATCTTTCATAGGGACTATGTTTTTAAGTAGAAAGTAGTAAACTGTTGACGTTGAGACCGATGTGGTTACCCAGAGTATCAGGGACGTTTCTGAAAAAAAACAATAATTTTTGAAAACTAGAAAATACATCTAACGTTGCTCAAGCAAATGCAACCAAAAGGAAGTGCATAGGAAGACATCACCGGAGATAAGCGATTCTTCTTGGGATTTTTCTCATCTGCTTCAATACAAAATGCTCTTCAGGTTTGAGAATCTGTCTCCAATTAATGCTCACACGCACGGCTCTGGCATGTCTGACATTTCCCTCTTAATAGATTCCTCGCGGAATTTGCAGAAATCAGAAGCCCGCAGCCATGACATCTCCCCACCCTGTAGGCTGTACCTGTGTCACATCCCAGAGCACTACAAAGTGATCCGAACACGAGGCAGGACGGCTTTAATTTTATATTTACTTTGCTCTCCTTCCCCCTTCCTCCTGCCGTACACAAACTCCAGATTTTTGCCACGTTTAGATGACAAGGCAGATGAAAGCGCGGAGAAGGCGGTGAGAGACAGAGACAGGGAACGTATTTCCATAGTGGCCCGTCTGAGATCCCTCCCTTCTCTATAATCTATAGGCTGGTTTCACTCAGATTGGGAGCTGCTTCATTAGGTGAGGGGAAAGCTGCTTTGATCTAAAAATACACACCATCATTGCCTCCGGAGTCGAAAAAGTTAAAGAGTTTTTCCTGCGTCTTAATCAGGAAAAAAAAGCCTCCAGAATAAAAATTTTTTCCCGAGGAGAGGCAGAGGATCAGGATGTATTAATTCCTATTCCGCCGAGTGTTATCTTCCTCGGGATATCATAGCTGTGCGTTACAGGTGGTTTGATAAAGAATCCGGCACAGGGTCTGGACTTTGAGCTTGTGTTTGGGCTTTGGACTTGTTGGCTCACATCAGTGTGCCAGGCTGTGTTTGTGATGTGCTTTGAGGGGCCCCGTAGCACTCCCAATAACATCTCCCTCTCATCTTTCTTTCTTTCAGAGCATAGGCAAAGGCTCTCTGTGGTCCATAGATCCGGAGTATAGGCACAACCTGATCCAGGCGCTGAAGAAGACGCCGTACCATCCCTACTCGCCCGGGCTGGCCACGCCCTCCACCTCTCCACCCATCCTGCCTCAGACATTTCACCAGAGGTAAGTCGCATTAACTGCTGATGCAGATGTTAAGGTCATACTTAATAAGTACCTGGAATATAAGTACCCAGAACAATTTTGAGGGAACTAGAACAGCAATCTTAAACAAGGGGTCTGGGACACCTACGGGGTCCTCAGAGTTACTGCAGGGGGGCCACACAATTATTATTTTTTTGAACGTTTTTTCTAAATTTTAAATGTCTTAAAATGAATCCAACATACAGAATTATTGCTTAGTAGCTTAGTATTGTAACCCATTTTTTTGAAGGGGTCCCATAGGCAGCCTTACACGTTATTGTAGGCCAAGTTTTATATGCAACCTAATTTTATACAATTCATGTAGTAGGGGTCTTTGCTCTGTCTCTCATTCAGCTAAGGGGTCCTTGGCTTAAAAAATGTTGATTTAAAAGGTTCCTTTAGCCCATTGTTGTGAAGACCCATGAAGATGAGGCTAATTAGTCTCCTGACTTATAGGGTTAGGGTAACATTCCCATTTTTATCGCTACCGGCACCCAACAGTATCTTTTTTTTGGTAGGCAACTTTCCATCTGTCATAACAAAAGAATTATTTCAGTTGTAAAAATAATTCCAAACCTATTTATCCTATTTACTTAGTCCATCCATCCATTTTCATCCGCTTATCCGGTATCGGGTCGCAGGGGCAGCAGCTCCAGTAGGGGACCCCAAACTTCCCTTTCCCGAGCCATATATATATTTACTTAGTATAAAAAGAAATTTTATACTAAAAATATAAAATAAATCAAATAAAATCCCTCCGTCTCTCCTCCCAAACTACAACCTAATAAATCAAATAATTTCTTACTCACTGTAACTTTTTTCCTTGTGTTTGTATATTCTATTCATTGGCAATTTCTCCGTTTGATTTAGCTTGAATCGGTCCTCTGTAGTACCGACGTAATTCGGTCGGCGCCCAGACAGAGTGCGGTACCCAACCCTACTGATGTATAAAGTAACATGACAGGGCGAGGGCTGCTGATGGTCAGCAGGGGCAACATCCTCCGCAGCCTGCAGTTCACTGTGTCCGCCCGTTTAATGTAAAAAAAAACACTCAATAGACCCAAAATACCTTTTGTTCAACTGTGCTTTAGATCTTAACTACTAATAGAAACAAGTTTCTCTCATTCTCAGCACTACCATGCTCTTTCTTTCTCTATCTCCCCTGCCAGAGACAGGCGTCTAGTGTGGTAGCTCGTCTGACGTCTATCTTTCTGTCTTTTTTGGATGTGAGTCGTACAGAAGGGCCACATTGAGTGAGTTTTAAAGTTTTTTTAGTTTTAGTTTAGGTGAAGCCCAAAGCAAAGCCTAAATTTACTTTTAGTGTTGTCCAACGCAGAGAAATATTCTCCCCTTGTCTTACAATGGACATAAATGGATGTCAGAGTACTTCCTTGTTTTATGGATGAAACGGTTGGCGAGTTGGAGCAGCTGTGTGTGTGTGTATGTGACCATGTTGTCACCCATGCAAATGAGACTTTGATGAGACTTTGCCAGAGATATATGGAAAAGGCAGCGTTAGATGGCAATTTAGGGCCATTGATTATGCAGGTTTGTGCAGTGAAGAGAGTTTTGGAACACTTGTCTCAAGTCTCGCAGAAAAAAGAACAAGAAGTTTAGAATACAAAAATTTTGGGAAACAAAAAAGTTTGATAAACAATGATTTAAGCCCAAAAATCGATTTCAGTTCAATCAAAATTCTTATAATTCTGAGATCGATCTATGCATGTTTGCTTTTTCTCACTGAATATATGTACATATGCACAACATGTTTTGAATAGTGAATGAATAGTGTTGTTTACTTGTGGAATTTTTTGAATTTGTGTTCTGAGGATAAATTCTGAGAAATGTCATACTGTATATGGGTATTTATCTGATCTAAGTGAATGGTGCCGTGGTGGCCTCAAGGTTAAAGAAGTGAGCGTGTGACGGGGAGGTCGTCGGTTCAGGCCCCAGACCGACAGGATAAAAATCTGGGTTGGTAAAAAAGTGAAAGAGCAGCGCTTGTCTCTCCCTCGTGCGCTGAGGTGCCCTTGAGCAAGGCCCTTAGCCAGTGGCCCGCAGATCAGACTGTACCGAGCCGCTTCCAGGTATGAATGTGTAACTGTCTGAATGTGACAGGTTGTCGTTGCAAATGAAAGTTGCTTCTCAATTGATTTACCTGGATAAATAAAGGTTAAAAAATAAAATAGAAATCAATTCCTTTCAAGACAGGCCTTTGTCAATAAGAATTTAATCTCATGGAGAAATCCAGTCTTTAGGTTTTAAGCAACTTTTCTTCACTATTATCTGATTTATTTGCTTTGAAGACTAAAACCATTACTTGAAGAAATAATGGATACATGGATCGATAATAATAGATAATCGCTAGTTACAGCCCTAAGGCACATAACATAAAACATATATATATATATATATATATTCTCTCCATCTTTCTTTCTCTTTCTCCCTCCCACCTGGCCCCAGGCATTATATTGCTGACCCGCCCCATCCTTTCCTTAAATCTTTTTGCACGCTGTTATCATGCAGCAACACTTCCATGCCTCCTCATATCTCCTTCCCCCTCAGGCACATCACAGGTGAAAGCACCTTTTCTCTTTCCGCATGTTCACTTGTTCACTCCCTCGCCTTATCCCTAGCACATCCTATCTATCCCCCTGTTTTGCCTTTCCTCCGGCTCCTAACACTCCTCCGTTCCGTTCCACTCCTCTCCTCTCACTCTCTTTTCTCTTCTTTTAATGTCCCACACACCCTCCCGCTCATCCTCAGGCATGCATTACAACTGGTGGGGCACCCAGTACTCTGTCTTCTTTATTTATCCCCGCTGTGATTTATTCCCTCTCTCTCTCCACCCTTTTTACTCTCTCTTCACCACTTTATCATTCAATTAAATCCTCCTTTGTCTACATTCACTTCATTCTTCCCCCCATACCCACACCTCTCCACAGCATCCACCTGCGTTGTTTTCTCCACATTCCCTCTCCTTTCCTCTGCCCTCCATCCTCTGGGTTTCCGGCTCTTCTGACCATCCCTATGGATGTGTCAGCAAGAGGTACTATTACTTGTCTTTTTTTTTTCCTTTCTTCCACTTGCTCTCTTTCTCCCTCTATGTTTCTCTCACTCACTCTCCCTCTGCATACCCCACCACCACCACCACCACCACACCCCGATCCCTAGTTGATCCGGGCAGGTTGGCTTGCAGAGCCAGCGGACTGTGTAAGACAGAATAATTGGTTCACCATAAAATGTAAAAGTGTCATTTTGAACAATGAGGTATGGGGAAGTGGAACAAATTGGAGGCCAGATTCGGAACATGAGGAGGAAGGGGAGGCGGGGTGTAGTGAGGAGAGGTTGGAGTATGGGGGAGAGACGGGAGGTTGTTCATTTGCATTGTGACACCCAGTGGTAAATAAGCGAGTAAGTGAGGAGAGCCAATTTCTTCGTTTGAGGGGCCCTTGTGATGTTGTACCTGAAGAGTGTGTGTGTGTGTGTGTGTGTGTGTGTGTGTGTGTGTGTGTGTGTGTGTGTGTGTGTTGTGTGTGTGTGTGTGTGTGTGTGTGTTCAGCCATTAGGGCTCTACTAGCAATTGTTTTTGACAATTACATTCTCCATTAATTGGCTAAAATAGGGAAAATGTACATCACATTTTCTCAAGGTCAAAAGATTTTTTTTTCTCCGACAAAGGTCCCACTGCAGACATTCAGTTTATTGAAAACTGTTTACTATAACTTTAACAAAACCTAAACTGTGTGTTCCCTATGATTAAATAGCAAGTCTCTGTGAGCTGACTTTTTTTATATCATCCTTAAATTACTGGAAACCAGCGGCTGCCTGGAAAAGTCAAATGGAAATCATTTTAAGATTTTATGGTGTGCTGTTGAAATTGGCCAGCAGCAACGTGAAGCATGCTCACAGCATGTACAGTATACGCACAATTTGTTTCTAATGGGCTAAAACATGAACACCACTTGTATGGTCCTTTAAACTCTCCAGCAACACAGTGGTCTATAACCCCACACTTTCCAAAGACATTAAAGGTGCTGTAGGTACGATTGTGGAGATCCAGGACTTACATCGACAACTTCTCAGTCCCTCCCCCCTTCCGCTAAGGCCCAAAACAATCTCCTAAGCCCCTCCCCCCCCCCCCCCACAAAGGAGAGCTGTGCACGATAGAGGAGCCAGATCTTTTTTTTAAATAACCTGCTTCGTGTAGTTCTACTCAGACATAGGGTCAGTTTCAGCAAATATGACAGAAAGTTAGTTTCTATAAGGCTTACCTACTGCACCTTTAAGCATGTCAGGCTGACTTATTAAAATGTGTAAATGATTATGCACGAGAAATCTGTAATAATTCCATTTCATGTATAGGCGCAGTAAAAAAAAAAACATTTGTCTTAGGTTAACAGTATTTCACATAATATTTTCTAGATTATTTTTGAGGTATTTTAGGCCTTTAATTGATAGGACACCTGATAAGACATGAAACAGGAGACAGGAAGTAGTTCATGTAAAGTAAGCAGTGTGAATATACAGTTTTTCTAACTTTAAAGCCACTTTAAAGTGGTAAATATATGTTGAAATCAATGGGACAGTTATTATCACCCTTTAAAGTTCTATGTTAATAACTTGGCACAGTAGGACAATTTCCGGCCATAAGTTCACAATTTGCAACTGTTATACCTTTAATGACAGACAATAAACAAATGTGCATTTCCTGAAGCTCGCAGATCACAGTGGATCAACATGTACGCGAGGCGTGGCGCGAAAGTTCATTCCTGACCTCGTCAACAGTGATTTAACAAGAAAAGCCAACCCTGAGCTTTCAGCTGTATCACTTCACCACAGTTCATAGTTGTTATGGATCTGTCCACATGCACATTTCATTTCTTTTAAAACATTTAGCAAAACACAAGAAGACTCCATCCTCTGATGAAAACCATGGGCTACAGTTGAAAACCCTGGAAAAAAGAAAGCTAGGAAGGGGAATGCTTTGTCAAAGTGTTTTTTTTATTATTATTTGTTATTTCTGTTCATTATCAATGAAAACTTGTGAGAACAAGCAACTTAGGTAACATTAGTGATCTGTTATCCACAACACCGTTTAGAATTCAGACAGATTTTACTCTAAAGAAGTCACATATAACGTTTAGGTTAGGGTTATTATAAGTTAGAGATAGCATAGTCAGAAAAATATCAAAATTAATTAATGTAATAAAACAAAGGTACAGTCTATGTTAGAATATGGAGTAGTCCTTTATACATATCTTGGAATACATTGGGTCCAATCAATATAACACAATATCTTGGTCAAGAGCACTCACTCTCAAGAATATTATTTTATGTAGTGCAATGACGGTGAATGGTTACACAGCGTATCTATTATGTTAAGGTCAAGAACTGTCTCAAGATGTTCTACACAACTCAAGGAGTGGAAGATGAACAAGAAGAATGAGAAGGTATATATAGAGAGAGAGATAGAGAAAAGAGATGGAGAAAAAGACTAGCCGAGAAGGCAGGGAGGGAAGAGAGGGAGAGCCTTGATGCTTCTTTGTCCTCTACTCTTTGTCGCTCACACCTCTTTGGTTTTTCATGGACCATAATAACTCACACTGCTCCAGCGACCCCCACCTGCAGTTGGCTTCAGTGTGTGTGCCCACGTGTGTGAATGGATGCCTGTGTATCTGCAGAGTGTGTGTGTGTGTGTGTGTGTGTGTGAGTGAGAGTGTGAGTGTGTGTGTGCAGGGGGGGTGTGTATGTATAATATGGATGCATTTCCAAATAGGTGGATGTGGAGTTGTCTTACATATATAAGGGAGGGATTGTGTGTGTGGGGTGGGGAGAGAGAGAGAGAGAGAGAGAGAGCTTGCTGGGTAGGAGGTCAGCTCCATGGTGCATTCCTTCACACCCCATCAGCATCTGGATGAGAGGAGGAGGAGCAGGGGAGGATGGAATGGATGGAAGAAGGAAAGGGTGTCTCAAGGGGGTTGCAGAGGAGTTCTCTCTCTCTCCCCCCCCCTCCATCTCTCCCTCTCTTTCTTTCTCTCTCACCTTGCCTCTCTCCTCCCTGGTAGAAAAATGAGATGAGGGCAGATGTTGGAATGGAGGGAGGTGGGGGGTGTTGCAGAACAGGGGTCTGCCACAAGTTTTGCGCTTCGCCCACCACATTAAATGCACAGGGTTGCCTTGGCAACGGGAATGCCGCCATGGCAACACATGTAGTATAAGGCAGGCAGGTGCTGTCGCACTGTGAAGCCATTTGTTGAGAGAGAGAGAGAGAGAGAGAGAGAGCTCAGGGATGGGTAGAGAAACAGAGAGAGAGTGAGGAGAGAGAGACAGAGAGAGAGTAGGGGAGAGGGGGGGGAATGAGATGGGCGGGGGGGTGGTAGGGAAAACAGACAGGCTGTTAGCGCAGGGAAAATATGTTATCGCCGTGGCAACGCAATGTGGCAACTCTCCATGGCAACAGCAGGTGGCTCAGGGCTGAAATTTGCGTTTGCTGCTTTTGCTTTTTCGTACTGCCGTGTGTGCATGTGCATGTACAGTAAGTGTGTGCGGTGTGTGCAGCTGTGCGTGTGTGTGTGTGTGTGTGTGTGTGTGTGTGAGTCCATCTTTCCCCCGCATCTGGTGAGGTGAGAGCCACATCACAAGTGCAGACGTCCAAATCCTCTCATTCAGCAGCTTAGCAGAACATAAAACAGGGCTCATATTACAAAGGAAACTCTCCTGATGAGTGGAAACGAGTGGGTTGCTTTTTCAGAGTTCACAGCATCCCCAGGTGTTTTCTCTCCTGTTTGTCTGTTGTGCGTATTTTTGTGTGTTTCCGTGTACACATGCCCAAGATCCACGTTGTCAGACACACAATGACTGTGTATGAGGACAGCCTGTCTAGCTACAGAGAGAGAGAAAAAAGGAGCAGTCAGACGTGTTGTCTAACGGGGAGCTAAAAACCACTCAACCTGGAAAAAGCTCTTACAGCCACTCTCTCACTCTCTTTTTCTCTTTTTCCCCTATCCCTCCATCTTTCTCCTTCTGTCTTAAAATTATGGATTCACGAGCAAAACTCTGTCTATTGTCTTCCTGTGTGTGCATAAGTGAAGACGTCTCCGTCTATGTGAGAAATGCCGTCATTACCTCCCTCATTAGTGGTGCAATGATCACCTTAACTGAGTCCCCGGCTTTCTGTGTTCCTGTGTGTGTGTGTGTGTGTGTGTTTGCGCGCGCGCGCGCAGCGTAAGTGTAAGCGTGTGTTTTAATATGTCACACTTTACGCACGTCTGTCTTAAACATGCCTGTGTGACATGAGCGTGTTAAATGTAGATGCGTTGATTAGGGTTTTTTCTTTTTTTCCCTCTGGTTGAATGTGTGTGAATGGACTAGTGGCGGGCGGTGGGGGTTTGTCATGAGAAATTACCCCCATGGACTACAGCGGCGAGGCTGTAATTCTCCGAGGTAATCACAGGGAAGAATGGCAACAGTGGGACACCCGGGAATCTAATCACTATAATCAGAAGCACTGGCTTATGGGCTCAAATTCCTGCCTTACTATCTGCCTCGTGATGAAGCCCGCTAGGCTGGTTGGCTGCTGCAACATGATCAAATGGTTGACCAGTTTTCTCTTTTTCTCCCCCCCCCCCCCCCCCCCCCCATCCCTTCTTCTGTCCTTTCTAGTCCTCCATTGTGGTCGGGGAGTCCCCTCTTCAGAAAGAATGGAGGCGTTCTCCTACAAGGTACCGTTTTACCTATTGCAAGTCTTATACTGTATATGTGTGATCTTTCTTTTTTTTTTCTTTCTTTCTTTCTTTCTCTCTGTCTCACCCTCTTCCTCCCGCCTCCCGCCCTCCACTCTCTACGGATATGCCAACTCCAATCATCTCAATTCCAAATCCCTCTTTTTAGAAGCGCACCTTGAGAATACCGAGTGCTGAGTTCTAACACTTGGCTCGGCGCCAGAGGAGGAAAGCTTTTTCTACGGAGGCGTATTTGAAAGTTTCAACAACAACAACAAAAAAGACACAGCAAGTGAGGGAGGGAAAGAAAGCAAGAAAGAGAAGAGAGAGTAAATCTCAGCTTCAAATCAGAGGCTGGGGAACAATCCCCTTGCCTCCCTTCCTCATTCAATGCAACAGTCTCACTCTTTTACTCCTATACACTTTTCCCCCTGTATTTCCCATTATTCCTCTCCTCTCCCTCCCCCACCCCCCAAACCTCCCTTGTGGCTGGACGGCAGTTTAAATGGACATTCAATCCCAATCAGGGAGCACTCCGGGAGCTCGCTGGGCTGCCGAGTCCTAAATAGAGGGGGAAATGGATACATTAAGCGTCTGCGGCGTGCCCTCCATCGCCACTGATAATGGAGTAGTAATGGTCAAAGAGCCGAGGTTGGAGAGAGTGTCTGAAAACCTGGACTCCCTCTTGACGCACACAATGTGAGAGTAAGTTATCTAAGCGGCTGGTCAGATGGACAGATAGATAGATAGATAGATAGATAGATAGATAGATAAATAGATAGACAGACAGACAGAGAGATGGACAAGGCGAGAGGGAGACAGGCAGAGAGGGACACAGCCAGGAAAGTCTGATTCAGAGCGCACTTGTGACGGGGAAAGACAGGAAAAGGAAACTTTTTAAATGTGTAATGCGTTTGTGAAAGGAGAGAGGGTGCAGAATAGTCGGGTGTGACATTCAGAGGCAGTGGGGAGAAAGAAAGTTGTGACAGACAGCCAGAGGCAAAGACAAGGAAAAAGAGTGTGTGTGTGTGTGGGGTGGGGGTGGGGGGGAGTTTGGGGCTGTTAGTGCCCTCCATTATTACTTCCATCTCCCATTCCCAGAGCTGCTCCACTATGAGCTGAGGTGTGCTAAAAACTGCCTCCGCCTGTAGTCCTGCAGCCGTCACCTCAACCCAACCCCCCACCCCAGAGATCATCATTCAGTCGCTCTAAATTAGAGAGGATCTGGTCTAAGTGTTCCAATTTTATTAAAGTACTGTGGTCACCGGCTATCATTAAAGAAGAAACCCTATTTCAGTTGCATTCATTTAGACTAGAATTTATTATCCTGTCATCAGGTAATAGAAACATTGACCAGCGGTTAAATGTTTCATTGCAGCATATCAGCACATCTCAACCACTTTGGAAGATTGAAACATGTGTTGGGTTCGCGTCTGCTGAGATATCCATATCCATATATCTATCTATATATAGATATATATCTATTTACAACTGATTACGCTCCAATTCTACCAGACATGTCAAGTCAGAATATTCCACCCAGATGGCAGACAAGGTCAGGCTTACAGGATTTCTTTTTTTTCTTTAAAGTTTCTTCTTTTTCTTTTCCATTGCACCTACAGACAGCTAGAGAGCGGTAGCTATCGAGTTTATAGTTAAAGCTGAATTGAATTGAAGGCGAGAAGTACATTTACGCAAGAACAATTTTGAGGTACTTGTACTTTACAAGTATTTCATTTCATAGCTCATAATACTTTTTACTCCACTACATGTTTTTTGACAGTTACTGTAATCACTTGAACCTATATGAAACATATGAAATAGGATGCATTGTTCTAGAAAAAGTCAAATCTACCCAATAGTATTATCTGTGTTGCAATATTAGTTTTAATATAATAGTGTTGTATTATTATTAAGCTGCACGTCAACCTGCTACAATATTAGAATGCTGCCTACATGATAATGCATTAGTAATAATAATCCAGTTTAATAAAATACAATAACAGGGACCATTGTGCTACATATTGAGTACTTTTTCTTTTGATGCTTACATTTTACAATAGAAGTCTTCAAGTGATTTACTAATGTACAAGTAGCTATGCTCCAGTATAAATATACTCCATTACAAGTAAAAATCCTGCATTCAAAATGTGTTGTGTAATCAACAACATGTACTTAAAAAATATCAAAAGTACACACAATGTGAAATGGCCCCTTTTTATGAGATTTGATATTATCACTGATGCTAACAGCTTTTATTTGTTGTTGCTGCTTTGAGTTCGAGATCAGTTTTTCTTTTATATACTGTTGGGAGGTTTTGTTCGTATACAAGAATCATATCTTCTCAATGTATTGTACATCATAATGTATAAACTGACCATACATTATGTGTTAAAATATTATTCTGTAAAAGTAACTAGCTGTAAAATAAATTTAATGGATTTTTTAAAAACACTACACTGTTTCCAACTGAACTCGAAAGAAGTAGAAAAGAAATGTGGAAATAAGTACAAGTACCTTATATCTGTATTTATGTACAGGGTTTGAGTAAATGTACTTAGTTACCTTTTGATACTGTATCTAACAACTTCATTTTAAATTCAAGACTTTTATTTGCTATGGAGTATGTTTCCCATTATGATATTGCTACTTTTTTTAAAGTAAAATATCTCAGTAAACACTGTACAGTTGGAGGACAAAATAATGGAAACACACTTGATTTAAAATAATTCTATAGTAAGTTCAGCACAATGCCACCTTATTCTTTCAGATTTGACTAAGCTGGTATCAGAGCAATGGAAGATTGTCCACCTGTCCTCGTGACGAGTTAACTGACCTTCATGTGTAAAATTGCCGTATGCCCCTTTTAAGTTTTCAAAGCAATGTGAAATTTCCAAGGTGCACAAAAATCATCTCTGCACAAACAACAACGTTTACGTTTGGGAAAAAGAAAATGTTCTTTCAATGTTCTTCACCAATAGAAAAGAACAAGAGTTAAAAGTTAAATCTACCTGCAAGGATGTAGGAGCAGAGGTGTTCTGCTGCTTAGCCTGATATGACCCCTGTTTGTAGCCAGGCTTATTAAGGCGTACTGAATTACCGTAATTAAGTGTTGCTTTTATTTTGTCTCCTCTCTGTAACTTCTAGCACATGTCAGTCAGCCAGCCCCTAGACGCACAGCTGGAGTGTCAGATAGACATCAGTTAATCTGCCAGCCCACCAGCAATCAGACAGTCAGACAGACAGACAGTCAGACAGTCAGTCAGACAGTCAGTCAGATGGACAGACAGTCAGTCAGAAAGTCAGGAAGACAGACAGACAGTCAGGAAGACAGACAGATGGACAGACAGTCAGACATACAGAAAGTCAGGAAGACAGACAGATGGACAGACAGTCAGACAGACAGTCAGTCAGGAAGACAGACAGACAGAAAGAAAGTCAGTCAGTCAGACAGATGGACAGTCAGTCAGTCAGTCAGGAAGAAAGACAGACAGCATTACTATGCATCTTGCCCTTGGACTGTACTTTGATTTAACACACAGCAGCCGGGCTGGCAGACAGACAGACAGGTGTGGGGGGGGGTGACAGAGCAACTTTTAAATGGTTGCGTTCTCGGTGTCTGTTGGGTGTGACCTCTGAACCTTTGGACCGTGTGTGTGTGTGTGTGTGTGTGTGTGTGTGTGTTTGTTTATGTGTGTGTGTGTGTGTGTGTGTGTGTGCAGAGCCTGCAGCCTGCAGGGCCATGTGGAACTCATTTAGCAGGAGAGAGAAGGCTGAGTGCGTATACGGCACATGAGAGCAGAGGAGGGAGGGAGGGTGAGGGCTTTGCATGCCCTGGAAAACAGGCAGCCAGGGAGACGGGCGGCAGGCAAAGACGTAGGAAGCAGACAGAAAGGCACAGCAGCTGACCAGACATGGGAAAAAAGACCGACTTGAGGATATTTTCTCTCCAGGAAAAAAGCAGATATGCAGGCCAACACATCTTCCCCTCTGTATTTAGATTTTTTTTTTCTTTTCCTCAGCGTGTCCTGCTTTTTGCTACCCAGCCTAGTGTTTTTGTTTTTTTGTATTGCTTTAAGCTTATAAAATCTATTGCACAATCTAAGTGAGAGAGGACGGGCTTTGAGAGAGCTTGCCTGCTCCTTTCACCACTTAGTTTGTCACTTCACCTCCTTAGCATGTGTCCTAGGCGTTTCACCTGCAGGGACAGCATGCACGCTAAGTTAAAGATATGAGTCACCACTATACATAGAATGACCGCAAGATCGGTAGAGAGGGAAAGAAATCAACAGGAGAGGGTGGAATTAGAAAGACAAAGAGAAAGGGTTTTCTGAGAAATTCAAACAACAAAGCGAGGAGGTGGGGAGACAGAACACGCACATAAGAGGAGAGTTGTCTATGCTTGTGTGGGAAGGGTGGTGTGTGTGTGTGTGTGTGTGTGTGTCTAGGGTAAACAGTGGTGGTCAGGAGTGTGTCGCTGAGCTATGAGAGGCCATGTCAAACAGAGCTTGGTATTTCCTTTCCCTTTTTTTTCTCTCTCTCTCTCTCTCCCTCTCTCTTTCTACTTCTCTATCACTTTCTCTGCTGATGCATGATCTACCACTCTGTGGCATGTGGAAGGGGAGCCGTTGCTATGGCAACCCAAAGCCCGACTGGAGCGAGGGGTGGGGAAGGAGGGGCGTGTGCACATCAACCCGGGAAGACCTAATGCACTGCCCACACACACACACACACACACACACATATACACACACCGAGCCATGCAGCGAGTGATCAAGATTACAAAAGAGACTCTGTGCAGGGACCTACTTATAAGGTTATGGAGAGCAGAGCTGGAGATATCAGGGGCAGAGCCACACTAACTGGAGTCAATAAGATTACTGTGGACACAGGCGGCCAGGGAAAGGCTACAGAAACACACCAACATTGACAAACGACAAACAGGAACCGAAGTGTGTGTTACGACGTGAACCAAATATATGTTGGGGTATGGTTTTCTTGGGGGGGGCCTTGCCATGACAACTTGTATGTTTTAATGAGCTTGTGGTTCCTGGGGTGATTACATTCCTCCTCATAACATCAATCATAAATTGACTGAGATTTAAAGAAAAAAAATAGAAAGCTTAGGCTACAGTATATTACTGCTAGGGCTGCTTGATGGAAAAAAATCATAATCACAATAAGTTTGGGCAATATTGAAATTCCTCATTGTCTTTTGGAAAGATGTTGCCATTACTGAATTAAAAAAACACCTGGAACTGGGAAATTTCCCTTCATACTTTTCCCGTTCTTTTCGATTACTGTGCTTTTGTGATCGTTAGGAGCCGAAAAGTAATCACTATTAATGCTATAGTGAAATGTTTTTGTTTTTTTCACAATTTGCACCTTAACTAATGCTTTTGCAGCAGACAAAGCAAACAGCAGGTCATCGTTTTTGAAATGCAAACTGACCCTAGAGATGAGATGACAGCTGTTTTAGTGAACTGGGATGGCTGTGGTGAGCAGCCAGCCCTGAGTAATCAGAGCCTTTGGCTCAGATGTACACATAAACTCTGCTTTGCTTCTCCTCTGCAACACAGACAATAAAGATGTAGATATAGATTTACAGATGTTGCAGAGTTGAAAGCATACACATAGATCTAGCTTATGGTGTTTTAAACAGTCCATTTAGTATTTGTGAGAATGCTCAGGTTGTAGGAAACCATAGTCAAGACTTGATGGAAAAACTACAGCTATCATTTTGTTTTATGTTCTGAATCAGAAAATATTCCAGTGTCTTCAGAAACCCACCTGGACACACCAAACAGTAATTGAACGTACTTGTTAAGTAATTTGATTTTAAGGCTATATTTATAAGAGCTTTGAGCCAAAAGCGACCTCTGTGCACACAAGTGTTTTTATTTCCAGTAGAAGAACTAATCTGACTTTAAACTAACACGCTCATCAACATTCTTCTATACTGGACATGCACATGCCGGGGTAAACAGGAGGCAGCATGTGTGCTCCGCCCATTGCTGGTAGTTGCCATGGTAATGCTAGTAGCTTTATCTCAGAGAACGAGACGTCATGACCCATTAACGCAGAACATTGGCGTCGGGTCTCTGTTTGTGGCTGTTGAGAGTGCAACACAACCCCGCAGATTCCAAACCAAATTAGGGTCAGAAGTGTTTTCAAATGTCTCCGGTTTAGAGGCTCTGAAACACCAGAACTGCTCTGTGCAGATGTGAAGATAATCATTTTTAAACCAAAATGTAGCAATGTAAATGTAGCTTAAGGCCCTATTCATACGTACATGGTTTTTAGAAAAACTGAGACATTGTAGCCAGGTTGCTCAGTGGTAGAACAGGTGCACATGTACTAAGAGGTTTATGCCTCGACGCAGAGGTCGAAGGTTCCAATCCAACCTGTGACAACTCCTGCATGTCTTCCCCCCCCCTTTCTCACCTAGCTGTCCTATCAAAAATTAAAGGTGGAAAAGCCCAAAAAAGAATCTTTAAGAAAAACTGTGACATTTCCCCCTTTTTGTGCCCTTCCTTCACACGCAAACAGAGAATTTGCCTCTGAAAACAAGTCTTTCAAAAAAAAGATTCTGATTGGCGAACGTGGGCTTTAGCTTCTCTTTACACTGCCACCTACAGGTTTTGCATGTTCTTTAAGGCATTGACTGGATATATACACAAGGGTATGTGTATTACAAAACACTTTTCTGAAAAGTGACACAATGTCATTTTTTTAAACGGGGAGGTTGAAATGCATGTTTACGAAAATAGCCGGCCACATCTAAACGTTGCATAAATCTTGATGGCATCACAACTACGTCCTAAAGTTCTCTCTCATTTCCCCAAATCCACACATTAACCTATTTCATCATGGCAAATTGAAAACATATTTATTTATATTTAAATAAATTGTTTTCGACATTTTTGGAAATATCTTTATTTACTCACTTGCTGAGAGTTAGATGAAAAGATTGATACCACTCATGCATGTCATGTCTGCACATGAAATGTCAGGCTACAGCTAACAGCCTCTTAGCTTAGCTTAGCATAAACACTGGGAAAAGAAAACGGCCAGTCTGGCTCTGTCCAACAACGGTAAAATAATTTTGCATCCCAGCCTCTCAAGAGCTCACTACATAACAAACAAAAACAGAAGTATAAAAATGACAAGCCGTCACCCTTTTTTCCAGTGTTTATGCTAAGCTAACCAGCTACTAGTTTTAGAGTCAATCTTATCATGCACACATGAGAACGGTATGGATCCTCCTGGCAAAGCGAATAAGTCTCTATATTCCTTAGATGCAGATTTATTAAAAATGAAAAACTGAAATGTCACTATGGAATGCAGAAGATGAATTAAGAGTAACTACAGCTTAAAGTCTACCAGCTGTCAGATTGGATTAGGAGCATTATTAAACCATGATCTTCAGGTCTCCCCACATATACACAGGGTTTGGGTGGGCCACTTGAGGACATTCAGGGATCTGTTCCTTGTCAGTCCCTTGTCCTGATGTGCTGTGTTGCTGAAAGGTGAATGGTTGCCCCATTCTGTGGCGCTTATCTTCGAGGACCTGTCTGTATTTGGCTCCGTTCATATGCTTGTAGTGACACCAGGTGATAGGCAGCACCTGGTTTTTGCCTGTTGAAATGTTTTGCTTTCAGACCCGAGAATTCAATTTCTGTCCCATTAGCTGAGGGAAAGCACTATTTGGTAAACTCCAGGTGGGCTGCCATATGCCTGTTAAATGGCACGTAGATGGATTGCTGTAGAGTTGTCCTTCTGGTAGATTCTCCAGTTTCCTTGACAATTAGTTAGCATGGCTGTTGGGCCACTTTCTCCTGAATGAGTAGCCGGCATCAATTTTTTTTGAGGGGGTTAAGGTCATTGCTCAAGGGCACCTCAGTGGTGGTAATGAAGGAGGGAGAAGCGCTGCTGTTTCACCTTCCCACCCAGATCTATCCAAGGGGGTAGTAAGCCTCTCCTTTCTAAGCGTAGCTCCTATGGCAGCATTTTGATGCTAATAAGCCATCACCCGCTGTTAGCATTCCATTGACCACCATTCATTTTGGTGTCATTTTGACAGCGAATAACATTACATCTGAAGCATTTAAAGACTCTATTTGTCTATTGTTTATTTCTAAAGAAACACAAAATGCACAAAAGGCTCCATTAACTTATACCTCACGTTATGGCTCCGTAGCAGACGTTTATGTAAAAATAGGCTAACGATTGTGTCATAACCACACGACTTACTGTCACACAGTAGAGGAATTTACAGTACAGGATAAGCTCACAGACAGTTTGGACTAACTTTAGCTGTTAGATTTAGTAACTCTCAGTTAACGCTCAGCTATCACCGGAAAAGTGCTTCTAACAGACTTCACTGGTCTCCGTCCAGAGCAGCGGGATCTGTTGGTCGATTTCTTTAACTATCTATGAATTTATCCGGTCGGTCTGAGTATTGAGCCACGACCTCCTGGTCACAAACTCGCTTCTCTAACCTTTAGGCCACCACCGCTCAGGTCGATTTTATTAAATGTTCAATCAATCCTTATTAGTCCGCTTATCTGGAGTCGGGTCGCGGCAGCAGCAGCTCCAGCAGGGGACCCCAAACTTCCCTTTCTCAATGATATTAAGCAAAATAATTTGGGGTTTTGGATTCTTGGGCCCCTATCTTTCACCCGGCGCAGTGCAAAACCCAACGAAAGTGCCATTGACCAACAAAGACCTGGTCCTTTTGCTTAGCAAATCCGCCATCATGATAGCAATGAGCCAAGGTACAAATGCTTGTTTGTTTGACAATTAATCTAGAAAACAATGCATCAATGTGGAATCATTTTCTTTTTTAAGATAATTTTTGGGGCATTTTGGGCTTTTATTTTGATAGGACAGCTAAAGACTGGGGGATGACATGCAGCAAAGGGCCGCAGGTCGGAGTTGAACCCGCGGCTGGTGCGATGAGGAGTAACCTCTATATAAGGCGCCCGCTCTACCAACTTAACTATTGCCCGTGTGGAATAATTTCTAAAACCTTGTCTGCTTAGTGTATTTGGAGTATTAAACATTTTACACACGACAGATGTGTCTTTACTCACACATTTGAAAATGTGCGGTGTCCCCCTTGACTTAGAGCCGCCTGCTGTTCATCCCGCAGCATCAGACAGGCTGGATTTAGCCGAGCCCAGCGGTCGTTGGTAATTGAATGATTCGCAGCGGCCTTAACTCATTTATGACGCTTTCTCGCTCAATTTAACCTTGCCTTGCTCATCAATATTGCCCTGTTGGCCTCCTCAGACGGACAGTCATCGAGCGGCTCCGCGGGTCTCATCGAGGTCCAATCGGTTTTTGGAGAAGCTTCCTTGTTTCCTTCCTGTTTCGAAACTGATTTGTGTGTGTGGCATGCGACTAATAGGTCTGTGTGCACAGGTTCTCATGTCTGCTTCTCTCTCTCTCTCTCTCTCTCTCTATCTCTCTCTCTCTCTATCTATCTCTTTTAGTTCCTCGCGGCGTGATCCAAAATGGCGCCCGTGTCCGGAGCCAGGCACTCTTCCCTGTGATCAGACCACTACCTGTTAGCCCAGTGGGGAGTAGAACCTCGGCCATACGGTGGGTGAACTTTGCTCTGTCGCCTTTAACCATAGAGTTAATGTCAGTCGGGGCTTTCCCTGCGCAAACACATTCCCTCATAGACACACACAGACACGCCAACGGGCACACAGTACTATCACAAAAAACACATATACTCAAAACAGACCTCGCACCAAAACTTTCCACTCACAGTTTACACAATTACATCTTTATTGTGTCCAAAAGTCAGAGGCATTCACACGCTCTCCGCTGCTCAGAACATTTTATCCAGGTGTGTTTATATAACGGCCTCTCTCTCACACACACACACACACACACACACACACACACACACACACACACACACACACACAAACACAAACAGGTTTATTAGAGGGAGACGCCTCATGATTCAAAGGAAATTCAGAGCATGCATGGACATGCACATCCATCATAGGAGCATAAGAGTACGATGGCCTGCGCCACATAATGAATTAAACATACCGAAGTCTCACTAAAGGTATCTGGTGAATATTTGATCACTGTAAGGAGTGCATGTTTTTTTCTTATAAGATATTAATATGCTAACTCTCTCATTCTGAGGGGGAGAAAATGTCCGGGGGGCAGGGCATGCTGCCGAAGCTCTTTTTGATGTATCGGTTGTCAGAATACACCTCTGTCCTTTAACGCCTCACATAGAAAAGTGTCTTCTGACTAGAAGAGCAAAATATGTGTTGCAGTCTAATGTAGATGTACAGTGGTTAAATGGCTTCACAGCAGAATTGTCATTCTGTGGCATTGTGGCTTTAAAGCTTGCAAGGTGCTTTATGTGCTGAGCAAGTTTCACAACCGTAGGGAGCACGAGGGCTTGAGAAATTCACAGGCAGCAATCTGAAAATGAGTCTGCTCATTTCTAAAAGGAATGGCTGATTCTTTTTTTTTTGGGGGGGAGATACAGTTTTTTTTTTTTTTTTTGGTAGATACAGGGTTTTAATCTGACCAGAGAAATATGCACAATAGGCCTGAGGGGGCCCTCTCTTCTGTCTTCTTTTTTTCTTTTTTTTTCGGGTGATAGATTATCTAGTGAACTCTTTTTGCTTTCCAGCCAAATGCAGAGCAAAACTGGATCAGCTTCAGTGGAGTGGAGCGTACACAGGCAGGCCACCTGGCTGGCGGCGTGACAGCAGGAGTAACAATATTCCCTCTCTTTCTGTGTCCTTGCTTCATACAGATCATCCCTGGGAGATTATCTAAGCCGGGGACAGGACAGCCCGTCCCGCTACTCTCCTCCGCTATGCAGCGAGGACCCCCAGGACGACCACACCTACAGCACGGCCAAATCCCCCAGCAGGCTGTGCTCCTCCGAAGTCGGCACCCCTTCCTCCCCTCTGGACGACGACGACGACGACATCATCGCCGTGGAGATCCAGTCAGACGTCAAGCCGGAGCCCCGGGAAATCCCGCTGGATTCTCACATCGCCACTGCCCCCGCCGCCTACATTTCCCAGCAGCCCCCGCGCGGACAGAGACGCAGTATGGGGCCGGGCGCTGGGACTCTGGCGGGAAGCAGTTTGCCCTGGACCAAAAACCGAGCGCGGGGCATTAGCGACACGCTGCCGCTGAAGAAGCGGCGCGCGGCGGCGGTGGAGAAGCCGCCGGAGAGCGACGACGAGGAGATGAAGGAGGCGGCGGGGTCGCTGCTCCACCTGGCGGGGGTCAGAGCCTGCCTCAACAACATCACAAACCGCACCGCCAAGGGCCAGAAGGAGCAGAAAGAGGCCCTGAGAAACTAAGACACACACATAGAACACGCACATAGTCACGCAAAAACACACACACACACACACACACAGACGGTATACAGCACACGCACACACACGCGTTAACACACAGACACATAGACACATATACGATACACAAATAGGTCAACAGGTAACGTTACTACAGCATTAGTCTCAATGGACACTTCTCATCTCCCTCTATCTATCTGCAGGGCATTAGGTGAATCCTACTTATTTGTGGCAATATCAAAAATCTATGTTTTCCTACATGTTCAGCAACACTAACATCAATGGGTATTTCTCATGTGTCTTTGTTGTTTCTGTTGTTTAAAAAGGGGATGAAAGCCATAAAAGGAAAGCACGTTTTGTCACTAATTTGGGAAAAAGTTGAGCACGACAAAACCGAATCACATTGAGGAGCGTACAGTGCATAAACACAGAAGATGGCTGTTTGTCTCGCCTGTTTGTTTCCATGTGAATCTGTAGCAATCTCGCAGCGATGCCAGCAAAGGCGGCAGAGCGCACTTAACAAGACGTAGGGCTCTCTCGGCCGCCCGCCGGCATCCCTCTCTCCTACATCCACGAGCACAAATGTGAGACTGTGCCAAAGATAAGCGACCAGGTTGCTTCATGTAGCCGACACGACAGCTGACAAAAAAAACAAAAAAACAAGAAGGCATAGTAGTAAAGAAGAGCTAAGGGAGAGTGACCTAAAGCGTCGAAATAATTGTAAAACCCAATGTGATATATATTCATGCACTTAAGATTATTTAACACCACTTATAATAGAAGCATCATGGGTAAGGACATGGTTTATTCCAAGAGCACTCATAGTATTTAAGAATAGATATTTTAAAATAATAAAAAAAATGGTCATGTTTATCACCATAAAGATGGATAGTGTGCCGGGTTTGAGGCAATATCTCCTTCATTTTGTTGTTGTTGTTGCATAATGTAAACTTCCCCAGTACTTCTGTCCATAGACGTAGACACCTGGTATAGATATCATAGCTGCCAGTAGCTACCACACCTCTCCCTATTCATTTGACAATTTCAAAGAACTATATACATGAACTGTGGGTTTTAAAGATTTCTGTTTGTGTCTGTTTGGACCCTCACTTTACCCTCATAAAGATATAAGCAATTTGTCCCGTGTGGACAACTCTGTAAAAAGGTTAGAAAATATTTTATTTTTTTCCTTTCTTAATTGAAGCAATTTGACCTGCAGGACTTTCTCAGTTATATTGCATGGGTGCTTGTAAATAAGATAAAAAGCAAATCTTTTGTATTCAAAGATCATGTAAGATAAACGATGTATTTAGCATGAAGCATGACTTATTTTCATATAAACATTGATCCTAGAGGAAAGAAAAAAAGTTTTGCCGCCAATTCTTATACCCGTGATTATATTGGATTCTTTTTTTGGTTTTCTTTGAATCTTTTGGGTTCTTTTTTTCTGAGCGGGCTTTCAAAGAGACGTCTTCAGGGAGGAGCGTGGGAGATCACTCTACAATCCGAGGCCCCCGAGGGTGCCACCTCCGGGCTTCGGGTTCAGGCTACATGTAGGCCAGCTGAATCACCTCTTAGGGGTGGGCTTCCGTCTTCTTCTGCCTGTACAGTGATTTTTAGGTGTTCAATGTTAACCCCAGTGTTATTTCAGAACACATGTAGAGTGTGTGCGTGACTTTGTGTGTCCAGGGACACACACCCTTTAACATTGTGCCTGCCTGCCTGCCCTCAGTACCTCTGTTGTCATGTCTATGACAAGTTTAGACACAACGTTTTCTTGTCTTTATTTATAACAGTATTGTTTCTTTTTTTTCTTTCTCTCCTGTGTGTAAATGTACATGTGTCCTTATTTTCCATGGATCAGACGGGCTCGGGAAACTTTGCAGGTGTCCTGAAAGAACCTCATATCTCCAAAATAGGCTACTTAAGAGCTGGATTGAAAAGAAAGAGGAATGTAGGAGAGGGCATAAATGACACAAAAAAAAGTTTTTTGATTTACATACAGTATTGTTAACCCTTTGATTAAAGGAATTACTTCCCGTTGTGGATGTCAAGCTTGCATACATATAAATCTCAACTGCCCAATCTGGAGATCAAAGGGTTTTTAAAAAAGTATATTTTGCCACTCTACCGAGATGTAGGTGTGTGTCATGAAAACACTGACTTGGTTGAAATCCACGAGGGAAGTAGTGAGCTTTGACATTTTTGCATCAGAAGTGATATGAATTCTGCACTGCCATTATTCGGCATGCTCATGGTGAAAAAGGAATGCATAAAAGTATTAATTTCTCCCCCCCCCCCCCCCCCCCCCCCCCCCCCCTCCACTTGCAGAGATGCAGTGCATATAAAAATAGCAGCTTTGTAGGAGAAAGCATAGGCTGGGTTTGGTTGTAGCAGCAGTCAGACATGGTTTTTTTTTTATTTTTGTTTAAGCTCAATAGACATTGAGTGATTGTCAGCGATCCAAACAGGCAAACGAATGCATGTCCCATCCGCTGGTACAGTCCTTTGCCACCTGTAGCATGCATTTTGTATGGTATCCATGCCGACATATAAAAAGGCTAAAAGGAGACACTGTCAGTGTTCTTGTTGTGTGCCATCCGTCTCTCGTCTGATATCTGTCAGAGTGCTCCCGCGGCCCGGGTCAAGCACTCGGCTGTATTCGCAGCAACAACCCAATGTTGTGGTGACTAATAACGTGTTCAGCTGGCAAGAGGCATGCGGAGGGGAGAATGTGTTGCTTTAGCAACCACCTCTTTTCCTCTGACTCACTCGATGACATGCAGGGAAGATGAACTCCTGACCTACGAGTCCTGGAAAAACAGAGCAACACAGATAATATATACCTTGGACATTTTAAAGCAAAGAAGGAAACTTCACTGCCTGAAAAAGCCCCCTAAAACAAGTGTTTGTTTCAAAGCTGCCAAACATACAATTAAACGCTCTAAAAAAAGAAGAAAAAAAAGAAAAGAAAACACAGTTGCCATTTTTTACGTTATTGTTTTTATGCTCATTCTTGGTTTTTGTTTTCTCTCTGACAACATGATCTACAATACTGCCATTATTTTTTGGGTGGCTGTCTGAGCTGAATATCGGAAAGCCATAGGTTAGAGATGTCAAAATGCAAAACTGTTATTGATCTGTGAGATGTGATGCAGAATGCACCCCGGGTGTCGTTTTTTTTTTTCAGTAAATGTTCAATTCTCTCCTTATTGTGCAATCATATTGCCAAAGAATGATTTCAAGACCTATTTCATCACTACATGTAAATATCAACGTTGTCCAATACCGTGGCAAAAAATATATAAATGTTGTTTTATTTTGTTTTCCATTTTCTGAAAAACTGCAATGATGTTTATGTGATGTATTGTCTTCCAGTTGGTTGCAATAATAAAAAATACAAGTTGCAGAAGATTAGTTTGGCTGTTCCTTTTGACGGACTTGGATTAAACACGGATACCATGCTCGTAGAGAATAACTCACACGTCGAGTACTACAGCACGATCACAGCATCACTGGTAGGCAGTTCACGCAAGCTAACAAAAGCAGCAATTTAACTATTTTTCCTCTTGAAATTCAGAGATAAATATAGTGAAGACTTACAAGAAATCCCATCGCCCTTTCTATTCCTCTCCTCCTTTTTCCCCCCTTCAACATACAACACACTAACCCCCATGTGCTGGTAACGTGCAAGCTCTGCGAGACTGGAGACTCTTTATTTTGCACTCAAGACTGACCCCAATCATTAACCTCACATATTCCCAATAACAAGGGTCTTATCATAGCCATGCCTCTCCCGCCAGTTAATTATTCATTTACCTCCTCTAATCATTCAAGTTCAATACTTTGATTAAAGCCAAACTCAGCTTCCCCCCCCCCCCCCCCCCCC
>NC_048424.1:19389307-19394823 GCF_013103735.1 Etheostoma cragini
GGGGGGGGGGGGGTCTCATACTACTTCGTTACTGAGTCTCAAAAGGCAGCAACGTCATGCCTCGGAAACACAGCTTTATGTTTGTTCACATCTCATAGTTTGAGAAACACCTCCTGGACACAGGTCTCCCATCATCTTTTTTCCCCACTTTTTTTTCCAAAGACAAAGGTTGAAGTGAATTGAAAAGCACGTTCTCATCAGCGTGAGGTAGACCTTGAATTTCACCTCGCTGAAATGAATTCAAAGAAGTCAGTTGTGACATTACGTCTTGGAGGAATAACACCAAAGTGTGTGTTTCCCGGTCTGTATCATCCATTTCCACAGAATGACCAGTGAGTCAAGTTTCCATGGAGACAGAAGTGGAGGTAACATTCTCTTATCAGCTCTCATTTAATGCAAAGCTTTAGCCTATTGTTTTTGGAAATGTTCCCCTGGTAGTCCCTCAGGAGAGAGCTAATTTTAATAAAAACAAAGCATACGGACGTGGCTCATCTAAAAATTCACTTACATACCCACTTTATTGAATTATGTGTAACATAGTTGCATGCTATACAAAGTGAATGGATCGTGTGTGTGTGTGTGTGTGTGTGTGTGTGTGTGTGTGTGTGTGTGTGTGTGAATCAGAGAACTAGAGCTTGTTTTCTGGAGTTCTGCTATGTGGTGTGATCACCCTCTTGTGGCAGCAAGATGTTACTACATGAAAAATGCTCTTAAACTATAAACAAACGCAAAAACAACTAAAAACAATATCCACGTTTGAGTGTAAAGTGATTCAGATTCAGTCTTAATGTAGACCAACTATAAAGAATGGGGTTTGAGAATGTATCCCACTTTCTGCAATTTATTCACTGCCCAACAAAGCTTAAACTAAAATCCAGGTTTTCCTTTTGGGTTTATATGTGTTCAATTGTTATACTAATGTATTATTTCCTACTCCATATAAATATTATCTACAAATATGTAACAGTGTGTAAGTATGGCCCCTGTTGATTTAGTACTTAAATGGGTCATAATATTTACAGCATGATCACAGAGCTTTATAAAATTAATGCGATCTGTGCACCTTTATTTACCGCTTACAACTATTGAAGTACTATAGGCTTACAACGTATCAACTACATTTCCCAGCAGCAGGTGTATTGATTGGTCATCATTTTCCACTCGACATCTCGCGCGATGTGCGGCTTGACCCTGCCCTATGTCTCGCGCACTCGCAGCTCCATCGCTCAGTATATAAAGCAGGACAACGACGGAAGGACGACGGCTGGGGAGTCGCAGCCCGGGATTGTAAATAAGACCGCTAAAACTGTGTTTTATTTACAAAAGTAATGCCGGCTGTTTTAAATTATCGTTCCCAGTTGTTTTAAGTCGTTTTTCGTACTTTTTGGCTCTATCTCTCGCCTATTTCCGTGTGGTTTTTACACTACGCGTATAATGGCGAGCTCGGCTAACTCGAACCCAGTGGTAAGGATCAATCTCTAAGGATTGTCGGCGGGGAAAAATGGGGGTAAAAATAATGGAAAGCTTTTCGACGAGCTGGTTTTTATTTATTTATTTCAGTCAAATGAATGTGTTTTAGCGAACACGTCACTGTTCAATCAAATAAAACGGAGACTTATGTTCAGTCAATCGGCCATTTTAATCATTTTTCGAAACTAGATTGTTCTCTCAGATAAAGCCATCTGTTAGGAGCAGTGGCTAACGTAAGAGGAGTTGTAACGTTACATAAAGTAAGTGAAAATGGTGTAACGTTAGAAGTATTGGGTTGGTGATGAAAATGCAATTTCAAAGTTGCAAGTTATGGGCTTTTGTCAGGTAGAAGCTTTCATGAGTTAGCTAGTTGGCTCATGATAGTACGTTATCTTAGAGGCTTCTGAAATTAAATTTAACGGTACGGCTAAATTAATTTAAGATATGGATTATCTGTATTTTATGTTGTGCTGTTGCTTTAGTTAACTAAGGGTCAAGGCATTGCTCGTGTCGACGAGTCATAAAGACATGGTAAATATTAGCTAAAATGTTTATCTTGCATAATTTATGAGATGCAGATGTTCGCAAAGCACCTTCGCCACCATCCACTGCGAATGAATTGAGCTATAAATATATATATAAAAAAATTAAAGTCTCCTTTTTTCGAAAATCGTCACGCTCAATCTAATGCCTCATCATTGTCCACCATTCCACGACCAGCAGGCAGAATAGTCGTCCCAAACCACCACTTTTACCCATCTCATAACAATTTTTCATGATCCCCACCGACACGGCCATACTACTAAGTCAAAGCTGAGTACTCATAAGAAATGACACCGAAAAATATCCTTCACATTCCGTCACATAACGTTCAATGTACGGGGCTGTCGAGCGCACAGTTTGCCGCTCCGTAAAATGGCTTCCACGTCTCCCCTCGCTCCGGTTCTGGCCCTCCTCCTTTCTGCTGCTTGGTTTTATACAGCCATATTGGCTCTCTATATAGACTGCCCGGGATGGGAAGGTGCTATTCGACGCTACGTCACCGGCTCTACATATAAACACCAGGCTGTGCTTTAAATAGTGGAGAAGCAGACAGGCCGAGGGGGAGGGAAGGATAGACCGAGGTCCGTGCTGCGGACATAGGGGAAAATGCAGTGCGGTGGCCTACGTGTCTGTTGCTTCTTCTTTACATTGTAACGCTTTCTTCTGCCACTAAAATACGGCCGTTGTAGGCATTTGAACGGTATACAATACTTTAGTTGTCCATGTATGCCATGGTATACCGATGGACATCCTGCACATCTCGTTTGTCTTGACAGATGGACGTATAGACCTGGTTCATATGGATTAGCATAAGAAACCACACAGTGACGTGCATACATTATAACAAAATCCCAGGGATTATTTCAGATGGACTAGTTTTAGAGTTTGGCTACACATTTAAAATATATATGTACAAAATAGTACCATATTATACGTACATATTTAAATTTGGCAAGGCAAAAGTGAATTTATACCAACATGGTCTATTAGATGTCTTCCTATTAAACATATTTTATGAATGCCAAATGTATGCAAGTAACCCCCATGTAGCCTATTAGCACTTTTATTATCGTATGTATGTTTTAGCAAACAGTAATGGACATGTGTTCTTTTAACTTTTCTGTACTTCCTTCCTCATAGCCTAAACTTTATAAGTCTGTGATTGAGGATGTGATCAACGAGGTGCGAGAGCTGTTTCTGGATGAGGGCGTTGATGAGCAAGTTCTTCTGGAGCTGAAAACGGTAACTGTCCCCAGCAACATTGTTCCTGTGTACAACTCCTGCAGGGTGCTCTTCATTGATTGGTTTCTGTAAATTATAAAGTGTTGTCTAGACCTACTGAATTTGTAAAGTGTCCTGGGATACCGTGTGTTTTGATTTAACACTATAGATTTAATTGAGTAGTTCAGGGGTCTTCAATGTTTTAAGACCAACTAGCCCTTAGCTGAATGAGAGATGGAGCAGAGACCCCTTTCTGCATATTGTACAACATTTAGTTGCATATGCAATGTTTTGTAAATTAAATGTTTTTTTTGTTTTTATGAACAGGCCAATTCATTTAGCTAATAATTTAAAGATTCATTGCTAGCAACAATTTGGAGACCCCCTGCAGTAACTCTGAGGACCACCTAGGTGTCTGCTCCATTTTATTGTTGTGTAGGAACTGGCTGATTTTAAACTTTTATTACTCATTTGAGGCCCCCCCCCCCCGCCCACCCCCCTTCTTTTTACAGTAATGCAAATTTGAAAATGCCCTTTACAGATTTATTGTTTTGAACAAAAGAGGTTTACTCCTTGACACAGCAGGCCCGGGTTCGACCCTGACCTGCAGCTATTTGCTGCATGTCACCCCCCCCCCCTTTTCCCTTTCAGTGCTTTAGCTGTCCTGTCATTAAAGGCCTAAAATGCCCCAAAAATAAGCTTTTAAAAAAAAAAAAAAAAAAAGTGGTACATCACACAATATTATTAAAACTCTGAGACGTCTTTCTCCTTCCTGATGCGTCAGCTATGGGAAAACAAACTGTTGCAGTCCAAGGCAGTGGAGGGCTTCCACACGGAGGAGCAGGCAGCCCTGCAGGCCGCTCAGCAGCTGCAGCAGCAACAGGTTCAGCAGCAGGTTCAGCAGCAGGTCCAACAGGTCCAACAAGTCCAGCAGGTGACCCAGCCATCACAGACCCAGCAAGTGATCCTGCCCCCTCAGCAGCAGCAAGGTTGGTCCGCACTCTCACTACCACACCTCACTGCGCTGGTAAAGAAAAAGCTGGAAATGTAACAGTAAAATTATTTATCATCTGTGAATGCCGTTTCTACGCCACAAAAATGTCCATTTGGATCAGGCATATACAGAGTTCCTAATGAAAATAAGACATTTCTCAATTATAAGGCCTTCTTGACAGAAGCCAATACCCAAAAAGTGAAATTAATATTAACAGCTACTAAATGATTCAACCTTAGACTTTAAGAGCCAGTAGTAGATTAATTGACTTGACAAATTTGTTCAGATCTTTTTTTCTTTTTAATAATTTTCTCTTCTGGATTTTAGAGATGTAATAGAAAGAAAATTCAACCCCACGGTTATAGCAACCAAAATGATGACAGTTTTTGGTATTATTGCGGTATTTTTGAAAGTGTGTTCAATATGTTGAGCTGAACTAGTTTCAAAAAGCACGACAGTGTTCATTATATTACAGAAATATAGGCAATAGGTTTGTAAAAACAATTGGAAACTGGCTTCTGAAACACCGGCCCGCTGCAGGATGTCAAGGAAGAACTTGAACCAGATACGTCTGACTTTTTAGATTCCGGAAGATTCATTTACAACTCCAACATGAAATTAACTGTGAAGTAGTTGTAGTTGTGTCGATGTTGGCTGCACATTGCGCCTGTGCCGTAACTGCTCGGATGAAGCCGGAAAGGATTAAACAGATGGTTTCCAAACGCGGTAATCCACTTTGATAATGATATTTTAAATGAAAATAGTAATAGTTATCGTTAACATTTTTACCGTGGTTTACCGTTACACAGGTAATCGTTACATCCCTAGTGGATATTATTATTAGTTTTGGTGCATGTTATGCTATGACTTAAACATGTCTCCCCACAGCTCCCCAGCAGCAAGTCATTGTTCAGGATTCCAAGATTCTACAGCACATGAGTGCAACAGGGATGGTAAGTAGATCATAAACACAGTTATAGTTTGGGCCTTTGTGCACATAAAATACAACAGGAGATGTAATGCAACAACTGCTCCACTTTAAACAGATTTACAGTGACTCCCTTATACAGAAGTTCTCTGTAAGTATTACATATTAAATAAGAGAACGGAAATATTGTTTCCATGCATATACAGTTGTGTTCAAAACAATAAGAGTCCAACATCACTAACCTCATAAATCATATTTTTTGGTAGAAGTGATATTTCTACGTGGCAAATAATTTACTAGTAAGTGTTGTAGAGTCATAAAAAAACAACAGAGCCAACAATCATGGCATGCATGCTGCTC
>NC_048424.1:19394923-19437788 GCF_013103735.1 Etheostoma cragini
TATGATCAGAAGAAGGCTATGTGAAGCAAAGCTATCAGCAAGAAGCCCCCCCGCAAAGTCCCATTGCTGGAAAAAAAAAACATGTACTGAATAGATTGAAATTTGCCAAAGGACACGTTGACTGGCCCAAGGAGAAATGGTGCAACATTCTGTGGGCTGATGAGAGCAAAATTGTTATTTTTGGGTCTAGGGGCCACAGACAGTTTGTCCAACGACCCCCCCCCCCCCCCCCCCCCCCCCCCCCCCCCCTGCACTGAATTTACGCCACAGTACACCGTGAAGACAGTAAAGCATTGTGGTGCAAAAATCATGTTATGGGGATGTTTCTCGTACTGTGTTGTTGGGCCTATTTATTCGCATACCAGAGATTATGGATCAGTTTCAATACATCAAAAATACTTGAAGAGGTCATGTTGCCTTATGCTGAAGAAGAAATGCCTTTGAAATGGGCGTTTCAACAAGACAGCGAGCGAGCAAAGTCTTGGTTCCAGATGAACCAGATTGATGATATGGAGCGGCCAGCCCAATCCCCGGACCTCGATCCCATAGGAAACTTGAAGGGTGACATCATAAATACTGTTTTCTGAGGCAAAACCCAGTAATGCAGTGAAATTGGGTAATGTAGCTCAATTGTCCTGGGCTGGAATACCTGGTCACAGGTGCCAGAAGTTGGTGCAACACAGATGTGAAGCAGTTCTCAGAAATAATGGTTGTGCAACTAAATCATTTTTTGCAGTGATTCAAAGTGAATAAATTCCCTTTTCTGCCCTTTCTGCAAAGGTAGAACACAAACTTGATCAATGTGGGTCATGTTTTGATTTGGAATTGAATGTGCAATGTTCCCAATGCATTGCTATTATGAAATTAAAAGCTATTCTAAGCATTTTGAACATTATTCACTTTTTTAAACGCACTGCTATTATTCTGAACACAACTGTAATTCCTAGCCAGCCAAAAAGAAGAAAGGATCTTAATACATCTCTGCAGGTTTTTTTTCTCCCTCGGAGCAGGACAACTGGTGTATTAGCAGTAGACAAATGGAGGGGCACGGGGATATGGAAAGCAAGAGGAGAGTTGTCTAGTCTGGATTATATTGCTGGGGATAAAACATCCTCTTACATGCTCCTGTTTTCTCTCTCACATACTGACAAACGCACTTTCCTATTTGTCAGTTTTAATTTTGCACAATGTAGTGTCCTCACCTTCTCTCAACAGCACTTCTTTTCCGCAAGCCATCTGTGCCGTTTGATTAAACAGTTTATTGCCTTAATTCTCAAACACTTTGTTCAAGCGTCACGTGCAAATTTCGCCATCAAACTTGGCAGGAATAAGGTAAAATGAATAAGTGCAAATATGTAAAAGCAGCTTTTATCACAACAGCCAAGGGAATAGCACCCTAATTGGGAAGATGTTGTTTTGTACTTCCTAAAAGATCAAATCTCTCTAGAGAAATTTCTGAACACTTAATTAATAAATACCTGTGTGTATTTAAAAAACAACTTTAGACCATTTACAACTTGACAACCTTAAAGGTCCCATAATGTAAAAGTAAGATTAGTCTTTATTGATTATAAAGCAGGTTCAGGAGCTATGTAAATACTGTGAGAGTAAAACACTCTATCCACAGAGAAATTCCTTCAAACGAGCCGTCAGGACTTCCTCCGCACGGCACTATACTATGTATGGGTAGAAAGTGCTGATACATTACCGTTAAGTTATGTCCCCAGTTGCAATGACTTTGAGAGCCCAAAGCAATACAGTCCGTGCAGACTGGACTGTTTCTGGAGGGGGGGGGCTTAAAGAGACATGCGCTAAAACAAAGCGTTTGGACAGAGGGTGAATACATGTATATTCAGAGACAGAATGAGAAGTGTTTTTTTAACGTTAAATCATGTAAACATGTTCTGGTACAAACACCAAATAATGTCAATGAGCATGATATGGGACCTTTTTAAAACTTAAGCGTTCTTGTTTTCCACATTCTCAAACCCTAAAATCCTGCTTTAGGGTATGTTCACATAACCTTTGCCTGTGGGCTTACGGTTTGTGTGTGAAAGTGAACGTGTTCCTGACTGCCTTGTTGCTTATTTACTAATGTGTTCTCCTTTTCTCCTCTAGAGTGCAGCAGCTACCGCAGCAACCCTTGCGTTGCCCACAGGGGTCACCCCATACCAACAGCTCATCACCAGCCAAGGTGAACCACGCGCCCGTTTCTGCGCATCACATTGGGCAGAAATACTTTAGCTTTTCATATTGCCAAATTAAGTTAACTCAAAGATGCATGCGCTCCCTCAGGCCAGATTCTGCAGGTGGTCCGTGCTCCCAATGGGGCTCAGTACATCATCCAGCAGCCACAGCAGCAGATCCTCCTGCAGCAGCAGATGCAGCCTGGTGGCGTGCAGGCGCCGGTCATACAGCAGGTATGCCCCATTAGACAGGTAGGAACACCTCATTTTGGTAAACCAAGGCAAGACTGTTGGAAATTAAGAGCAAAAGTGGCTGCACCTATCTTGTTTATCTGGTCTTTTAAAAAACAATCATCAACTTATAGCGTATAATAATTGACATCCTGTGTCCAATCAGTCCACGTCAAGTACAGTACGCTGTTTGGCTACATACTGTTAGTCCTCCGGAGCTGAAGCAGTGGTAGAACCAACTTGTGGAAATACAAACTTGAAACGTGGGCAAAGAAATGACATTTAAAAAAAATAAACATTCTGGAAAACCAAGCTTACTCAAACATCACCCTTTTCCCCTAAGACAAGGATCTTCAGCATGGGGTCCCGGGCCCAAAGGGGGTACTCAGAGTCAATGCGGGGGGGGGGGGGGGGGGGGGGGGGGGGGGGGCTCTGATTTATTGTTAATTTTGGAAAGTTTTTTACAAAATGAAGTCTTAGCATGAATCCCACATATTATTAGCAAATCTAAATCTCCACTTTTTACTGGCCTACAGTAGGTAAGGTAGTCACCAAGAAGGTATCCCTCCACAGATACCGTTCATCCTAAGGTTTCAATGTGCTACTTGTATGTTTAACATTAAAACATGATTTGTAAAACCATGTTAACTATTTTTAGGCTATTTGAATAGCATATTATTCTATGCACTAAGAAGGTTTTTATCAAGATTTTAGGCCACCCTTCAAGTTATTGTAGGCCCAGTTTAATATGCAAATTAATTCTATACATTTTTATATAGTTTAGCAGGGGGTCCCGGCTCTGTCCGTCTTTCAGGAATGGGGTCTTTGGCTTGAAAAACGTTGAGAAGAAATACTATCCATGACTTCAGTGTAGGAAATCTGAAAAATGTTCAAGAACAACTTTTGTCTTAAAAGTCGAGACACTTACAAAATGTTGGGAAGTGCATTTAAATGCATTAGCACAGTAGTTTTATGATGTAATTCCCACATGTGTGTGCAAAGGCAATACGGTAATATTTATCCTAGAGCGTTGGCAGAGTGTGACCTTTTCCTGTTTACTGTGTCCAGGTCCTGGCTCCTCTGCAGGGAGGCCTGCCCCAACAAACAGGGGTCATCATCCAGCCGCAGCAGATTGTCTTAGCTTCAGGAAACAAAGTCCAAGGCAATCCACAGGTCAGCACTTCAATTCCTTTCATACAGATTCATTGGTCTTTTCTGGAAGTTTGCCATGCACTTTTAGTCTGAAACATACTATTTCCCCACCTATCCTTGCATTTTTTGTCCTATTATTGGCATCTGTATCTATTTGGGACTTAAGTGTGTTAGTTGTTAATATTATCCTTAGCATGTACAATGTTGCACAGGAAACTTGATCTAGAAAAGTGTTGTTTTTCTCCATATTACATCTATCCTCTAACTCGCTAATGAAACTAATCACCGTTCCCTCTTCTGCTGGCCCTTCCCTGTTAGGTGATGCAGGCAACCACTATGACGCAGCAGCCTGGTCAGGCAGCAACAGCTCAGCTCCAGCAGGCCCAGGGTGCAGCTGCACAACAGGGCCCCCCACAGGCCCAGCAGCAGGCCCAGATGCTCCAGGTGGACGGTGCCGGGGACACCTCCTCGGAGGAGGACGAGGATGAGGAGGAGGAGTACGATGAAGATGAGGAGGAGGAGAAGGACAAAGATGGGGGAGAGGACGGGCAGGTGGAGGAGGTGGGCACCACATGAAACCAAACTGTAAAATGTGAAGAAAAACGGTACAAATGTTTTTTTGGTTTAATGGCAGCTGCATTACAGTCTTGGATGCTGTTGGCTCAGCAGAAATAATTAGAATAGTGGATCAGCGTCCAAATAAGAGAGAATGCAACGCTACTGAGCCACGGCCGAGCGACATGCGTCGCCGCGACCCCTAGCTACATTTCTGGGCGGGTGCACGTCAGGCTATGGCGTGGGGTCGCTATCTCTCTACCTACTGTACTTATGTACTTAGAATACCTATGGATTATTTACTTGTTTGTTTCTCTTATAACATATCCACAGTCAGCCACTTTGTGTGTTTTCTTGTTGTAAAGACAAGTAATTCAGCTTCTAAGGCTTTTTCACCAAATCCAGAAGATTGAATATCCAACTTTTTGGTTTGGTTTCCTCGCCAGGAGCCGTTGAACAGTGGTGACGACGTCAGTGATGAGGAGGACCAGGAGCTGTTTGATACAGAGAATGTAGTGGTGTGCCAGTATGACAAGGTAAGGAAGGATCTGCTTTGTGAGAGAATTTGCCACGACAGAACTCAACCTGCATGTATCGGCATTTGTGTGCTGCATGCAGAATTTACACTATCGCAAGTGTTATTTATTTTTTTATGTTTGTAGTTTGTTTAATTTCAGTTCATGAACTCTCTAATCCTGGACAAGTGACCAGTAGTCTGTTGCAGGACTAGCGCACGTATATGCTGACGTTGACACATTTACACCTACAAGCTGTTAGTCACCAATTTGCCATTGTAGTTTTTTCATTCAGTATTCCCCAAAATATCTGATAAACCAAGGAGACCATACAAAAAAAGCATTGTCTTTTCATCTTGATAAAATAATACTACCTATATTGTTTTAACTTTTAAGTTATGATATCTTTGCCTTCATCACGTGCTAAATGCCTTGTTTCATGGCAGTTTTCATCTCCTTCTTTTGACAAAAAAATGATGCTGCCATATAGAAAAATTAAGAGGCATTTTGCAAAACTTTTATCATGTGAGAAACTTAACTGTTATTGGATATTAGCGCTGCGTTTGTTACATGCCCATTTTTGCCTTGAGTGCAGTGTTTATCAGCAGGATCACACAGGTCTAAGGGGTTTACAAAACCTTTTGATGCTAATTCTGTGCTTTTAAAGAGCTATTGGTTAACATAACGCTTAACGCTGGTTAACATAAGTGTGTGTCCAGGTGAGTCTTCTGTGTGCATGGGCTAAAGACATTAGAGACTGTGTCCACTGTAAAATGAAACGGAGTCCATCCGTCCTTGACGCCCACAACATTCATTTCCTTTTCTTTACTCCCCAGATTCACAGAAGTAAGAACAAATGGAAATTCCACCTGAAGGACGGGATCATGAATCTGAACGGGAGAGACTATGTCTTCTCCAAAGCCATTGGGGATGCCGAATGGTGAAGTAGAAGGAAAAAAACAAAACGGACAAAGCAACAGGAGCAGGAACTCTCACTCCTTCTATCCAGTTAACAGACACTTTTAATATCCTTCCATATCCTGTGACTGGATTCATTTCAGGAAACTTCTTCTGAGTCTTTGAGAACTCCGAGGAACCCAAAGGACTGTGAGGTACCGTAAAAACCTGGGTGTCGTCAAAAACACTCGACTGGCCTTGTGGGATGCGAAACCTACAAGGGTAAGGGAAAGCCTGTGAACAGAGCAGAGCGTTGATCTTTTTTTTTTTTGCTTCTTCCAGGCTTCTCCACGTTTGTTTTTTTTCGTTTTTTTTCCTGAGAGAATTCACGTGCATTGGAAAGTAAGCATTTCATATCGTACAGGTGTAGTGGACCAGGGTGATCTGGCCTGTCCTGCCACAGGAGGGTCAGCGGTCATTCCTTATAACCCCGTAGATGAGAAACACCTTCATGATGCACCGTAGTCGCTTGACTGGATTTACTCGTGTCCACATTGAAGTCCAAACTTAGTGCCACCAGTCAGGATTGCTGCCTTTAGAATGCCCAGAATCAACATTTGGCTTCTGAATTTTGTTCTTTGATCATAGCTTGTCTCAATTCATGGTAACGAAAATGGTGCTCCAGAGTGTTTTTATGTAGTGACCATTTAAACTTTAATCTTTTTTTTTTATATAAATGTGTTTGATGAAGGTTCAAGACAAAAAGGTAAAATTACATTAATCCCTAAAATAACTAATAGTTGTTAAATGGCATTATTTTAATCTTCTAATGAGCGCTCAATCCAAAAATATTTAATTCATTTTCCTCATCTGCTTCTCTGGAGCTTCATTTCATCTTTATCCAAACTCTTGACAACAAAAAAGGAAGAACAGATCCAACACTGAATTTATTTAAGAATTGTACAAAATGTCTGAAAGTTTGTCATGTTGGTGTATCTTCTTTGCTCTTAATTTAGTTCCATGCAGCCGTCTGAAAATTTGCACTGTCAGTTTTTCAATGTGTTGTGAAATTAGTCAGTCAAATTTGTGTGTGTGTGTGTGTGTGTGTGTGTGTGTGTGTGTGTGTGTGTGTGTGTGTGTGTGTGTGTGTGTGTGTGTGTGTGTGTGTGTGTGTGTGTGTGTGAGAGATTGTACAATGACTGAGTGGGTTCACGTGTGTACATTGATTGATGTGTGTTGTTACCGCTTTTCTCTGGAAATCTATTCGGGGGGTTTTCTTGCACAACCCACAATCTCAAAATGTCTCTGTAGTAAAGTAGTTTTTAATTAGTCATTTTTGGTGGGGACAGGGCAATGTCCTTTTTTAATTTATTCCTGAAAGTTGATGAAATTTTTTTTTTTAAGGTTGAAAAAGCCGCACCAAACTGTGCTCTTATAATCTAATAAGTGTTCCTTTTTTCCCCCTCTGTCGGTTGGACAAAGCTACACAAAGCTGGGATCCAAATCATTTCGTCCACCATATGTTCTCCTGTGCTTTCATTTTATTCATGACTTTTTAAAAGAATATTTTCTATCAAAGTGAGTTTCACTCTGGGGCCTGTGTGTTTCTCTGCAGTTTGTTTTTAGTGCCCCTGTTGCAGCAATTTGAAATAAAGTATGTGTTTTTTGACTGTTGTGTCGACTTGGTTGATGGTTGGCTCTATAGAATTTGATCTTAAAGAACCCTTATTACAGAAGAAGCACTGATAAGGACCCATATGTAGAACCAAAAGCTGTAAAATTAGTTTTCTTACAGTACCCCATACATAATATCATGGAAATAAAATGTTTTTTTTAATTCAGATTTTTTTCCCCCCAATGTACTAAAAAATGGCATCCATTTTGATTATTATACAGTACACCGGAAACAAAGTGGCCATAAATGGCTTTCACGTTTAAATAGACGCTGGTATTGGCTCGTTATTATCCTCAAATAACAAATGTGCCAAAAGTTTGTTTTCCAACACATTTTATGTGGAACACTGAAAGAAAAAAGCCCAGGCTTTCAGAGCAGCATTCAGTAGCTCTCCATGATTAGTCACAATCAAAATTATCACAATTATGATTATTTTGTTTTTCTTATCAATTGATGTTGCGTGTGCCTTTGAACTTAATTTCAATTTTTTTCTGATACTAAATGATAGGGGAGCTTATGAGAAGGATGTCTATCAAATGTATTCTCTGCTTTCTGACTGTTTTGTTGTGTGTGTTCTAACTGCTAAGATAAGAAATGTATTGTTCATATTCATTTAATTAAAAAGAAAATTAAATCACGTTTGGAACAAAAGTCATAAAGTCAATGTCAATTTTTAGCCTTAATTTAAAACTGTTGGGCACATACATTGATATGACAATCAACCTCTTTATTCAAGTCAAATGCTCTTCAAGCACATGCCATATTACCATGGTTACTATCCTGTTTTTGTCAGATTTACCCCCACAGCCCTCCTCAACTCCATCACTTCATCAACATAACCCGCCATCTCCCTAATGTGGTTGTTTTAATTGATTGAATGGACGTTATTTAACAATGTTAATATCTAAGTAGATATTTCTTTCTATAATTCTTTTCCCAATGAACTGCCCATGTAAAGTCCAGCCAAGTTTGCATTTGTGTTTCTGCCACTTGGAGTAGCAGTAGCTGGACATTTCAACGTTTTGAGTTTAAACTATTTATCCATTAGGCTACTGTTAAGCTATAGCCTAGTGTGTAAAGCTAGTTTATGTGCCCCCCCATGAGGAATTTTAGGTAATGACAACAAAATTGTCGGCCCACAGCAACCACTTCTTTATGCAGTGTTAGCCAAGGAGGATTAAAAAACCATGATGGACTCTTCTGAGGTAATTATATTTACTTGAGTTTCTGCATGCAAAAGTCGCCGAGCGACTTCATTTTCTATACATAGCCATACTGAGAAATACAGAGAGACTTGAGCTGATAGTCTACAAATTAGCTTTGTAGCAACTCATTTGTCAATGGCTCTAATGTAAAGGACGTTCATTAATATCAAAAAGTTAAGCACTAATTAACTAACCTAACAGTTTACCTTAAGCTAACTTTTGTACCCTTATCCATTAGTTTAGCCAACAATAACTACAATGTATCCATTATGGTTAGCTAACTATTGCAACAACTTCTTCATTAATGTTAGCTAACTATTGTAATAATGTATTCGTTACCTTCAGCTAACCGTTTTAACAGCTTATATCAGTAGGCCTAATTTATCTAACCAATGTAAAAATATAAATACTACCGTTAGCAAACTATTGAAAAAAGTATTACCTTTAGCTAATTATTGTAATTTATCTATTATGTTAACGCTAGCTAACTTTTGTAACAAATTGCTCATTAGTTTAGCCAACTATATCTACAATTTATCCATTATGGTTGGCTAACTATTGCAACAACTGTTGCATTAATGTTAGCTTACTATTGTAACAATTTATCCATTACATTTAGCTAACCATTTAACAGCTTACCCAATATTTTATCTAACTAATGTACAATGTATCTACTACAGTAAGCTATTGCAAAAACGTATCCATTAAATTTAGCTAACTATTAACAGCGTAGACTACCTAGTAGCCTACTTTATCTAACTAATGTAACAATGTAAATATTACTGTTAGCTAACTATTGAAAAAATCTGTTACCTTTAGCTAACTATTGTAACTTATTTATTATGTTAGCTAACTTTTGTAACAATTTATCCATTACTTTTAGCAATTTCCACCAGTTTACTTTTAGCTCATATTCATCCATTACCTTAGCTAACTTTTCACTTCTCTGCAGACTTGCTAACCACATGTTGGAATGCACCACATAGTTAGTTTATTTATCAATTTAAATTAGTTGAGTTACTCCACATAACCTGGCAACTGCAGCAGGGAGCCTTGGTTGGAATATCACTTCCTTAAATTTGCTAAATAGATGTGTAAATCCCAGAATCTGCCTCAGCCGGTCTTCAATTCCACTTTTCTAGCTGTATAATCCAGTGTCTGGATGGCTGTCATGGTATGCTCAGCATGAGCATTATCCTTGCCTTTCCTCTAATTCTAAATCAAACCAATACTATATCTGTGTTTTTCCTTGTGGGTAATTATGAGATGATGGTGTGGTGCTTTCTGGGATTTAAGATGAATCAGAAACTACATACATGGAGATATTTGTCCTTGATTGTAAATGGATTCGAGGCAAGCTGTCTATTCTACAATACATCACGCTTCACAAAGACTTATTCAGTCCTCTTGAACAGACCTAGTGGAGGAAGAATGTATCCTTGCTGCTTCTGATGAAGTGGGCACTCAGACACAAGAGTCTTTGCTGCTGGCAAATAAGGCTTATAATGAGGCCCTGGAGATGTCTAGCTTAGACGCTATAGCTTTCTCTGCTTACCACTTAACTGATTATGACTGTCAATCAGCTGCATGGCAAAATAGAGTTTGTAGGCTTCAGTGGAATGTAGTAGCCAGGCCTGTTGGCTGTGGCATGTTGAGTTTACCGTAGTCTGTGAAGCTCTTTTAGCCAAAGAGCCTATCTCCATTTCTAATGGAGATTCCTCCTTTCCTGGTTTTCTTCTATTGTTAAATTCCATGTAGCTGCTTCAGTTCCAAGGTCCTGGTATTGTCACACGGTCGCAACTTTATTTGATGGAAATAGAACCTAGCAATCTTTAAAGCCTCTGTACATCCACACACTAATTCTGGCTGATTAGACCTGTGCTCAGGTTAAAAAGGGGCCAGAGATTTGATGGGAATGTATTAGATCACAAATCTTCATCTACCAATAAAAGTGTCATTTGTCCAGCCCTAACAGGTGCAATAAAACTAAGAGGCTCAGGAAGATGTCAGTTAATCAGTTTAAATACACCTACACACACGGGGAGAGGTCTAATCAGCCAGATTAACTCAAAACACCTGTGTGGGTTTTCAGGGATATTAATGTTGTTCGTAACACTCTTGCTTTTCTTACTATGACTGTAAGTCAAGAATTACCTTTATGAAGAAGTGGATTTACTCATTGTTTTATGAGATCAATTTTGTTCTTTGGGCTTGGTGAGGATATTAATTCAATTTAATTCGAAGGGGCCAATAGTCCAAATGAAGTTGTATTCTCATCCAATTCATGTTTTTTGTGATTTTTGTTGATCCAGGTCCAAAGGTGGCAGTCGGCTCCAACTGAAGTGCTTGTTGGATGGTCTAAATCTTCAACTGTCCAAAAAACTGTCTCTTCTTCACTGACGACGTCTGGCAAAATCCCGCAACCACAGAAAGCCCTCATACAGCCTTGGGTCTCCCATATACTCTGCTGTTCGTTTGTATAAGTAGTAATTCAACACTGCCGCTGTTCTCTGGAATACAATAAGAGCTTGAAGACCATCAGTCCAAACAAAATGGTTGGACTCAAGCCATCTAAGGTTCAACACCTCGATCCCCAACACCTTTCCAACATCGGTAAGCATGCCAACATCACGGAGCTATTGAGCAGGTGAGCTGAGGAAATAAGCAGGGTTAACCTTTGTCACTTTCTTTATGTACAATTAAGTACAACACTATTAATGCGTTAAAGGGAAAGATGAAAGTATACGCACTTATCCCCATATTTGAATTAATACAGGGAACTAATCCCCTGATTAAAAATCGCATCTTGTCCAACGTTCGAGTGTGGTCTTTTAGAAGTAAAGTGAGGAGGCAGATTGTTCAGGAGGATGAATTTTATTGTAAGATCATGTACCATTTGTCTCTCCAAATCGTGGATGCCAAGTAGCCTACATGTAAGATTAATAGAAACACTGACAGTGCCGTAATGCGTTCCACACTTTTTTACTGCCACATCTTGCACAATGGAAGACTTGGTAACATCTAAGTTGTGTAGGGGTTTCGGGGGTCAGGCCTCCCTGAATAAATCTTTGGCCATAATAGCTCAAATTATGTAGCTTCTGGTACATTCTTATTACAGTATCCCATCATACACTGATCCCAATTATTGCATATTTAAATGAGGTTTCCTGCCTATATTCTTTTGTATATATTTTTATCATATATTATTTATCATCGCCTATATCTATAAGAGTCTATCAATTGAGTGACGGAACCTGATTTACGTGCATGTCGCCTACTTATGTCGCGTTCAAATCAACTTCGACGTGTTGTAAGTGTGGTGGACATAGGGCACAGTCATGTAAAGAGCAGAGAGCATGTCCTCCATGTACCCCCCGTCCACTACACCCTTGGGAACAGCAGTGAGCACTTTGGATGTGATCAGACAGCACGCCATACAAATTAGTTTTGTTCTGAGTAAAATCCAGCTTTCATGTGTTCAGATTCAAGACTTTAGTCTGACTCGAGTTCAAGCTGTGTGCTTTGAGCCCACACCTCTGCTGATAAAAAATGATTTGCGCAAAGCTGGATGGAACCAATCGTCTTTGGCAAAAGAGAAGGGTTCCAATATTGTCTTGCAAATCCGTTTCTTAAGCCCCCAGCTTCAACATCTTTTGATATTTGAATATCTTGAAAAAATTACGTTGTAGCAAGAACAGTCCTGTGAGAGGATCAGTGCACAAGTAATTGAAAGACTTGATTGAAAAAAGGCCTTTAGCCAGGTGTTCCTTTTACACACATTTAATGAACAATATGGCATTTTAGTCATTTTGGTCCAATGCCATCAACCTGGGCAATGCAAATGAGTTTATTTTAGATAAAACGGAGTGAGAATCTTATTTTCCTGCATGGATGTACATTCAGGAATCAACTTCATGTCATGGTGAAATGTTGTGTGACCGTAAAAACTATAAAAACTCTTGTTCGAAATGTTTGTTGTTGATAAGTAGAATCACTCAGACAACACAGGGACCAATGTTTTCACTGACTTAGACTCTGTGGTTCACTCTAGTAGTAATTCAAGGGTTTTCTGTGAGAGAGAGAAACTTGACTCTACAAGAGGACCGTCCACGCCTACTGGCCCGTAGAATAACGTAAGGAAAGACGTCATAAATGCCGGGATTTTATGTTCCCAGGAATAATTGCTGGATGGATACTTGAAGACTCTGACCTCCTCCGAGTGACCAAAGCTATTCAAAATCTCTTGATAGCACCTCCGTTTCTCGGTTCAGTCCTTCTCATGGTTCTTTTCCCACTGTCTTTGAGTTTAGCAACATAATCTGGTTTTTGCGAGGTGCATCGCCAGGTCCTGCCTGCTTATTTGAGGAACAGCTCGGCAATGGGTTTATTTGGAATACTGGGAGAGGAATGGTCAGGCAGGCTTGAGAACCAGTAATGTGAAGAATGTTAAAATAAATCCAGTCAAAGTTGTGATGGGTTCATTCTGCCCTTTGGTTTCTCTGATATATTCTCTGATATTTAGAAAGAAAATCCTAATGGCTTTGGGAAAACACTTGAAATTTTAATGAATCCTAAGTAGAGGTGTTTCAGAGGGCAGGTATGTCAAACCATCTCGTTGTGTTCACCCATGCAATTGTGCAGTCATTTTGATTTTTATCAAACCTGACAAGCGCACACTCGTGCAACAAGTATGTCATGTGGGTTAACATTAACTGGCAGTGGAAGGGAGGAGGCCCCTTACAAATGCAACCAAGCACATCATGCCCAAGCTCTGTGTGCTTAGCTTTTGAAGGGTCCACACTGGATGGTTGTGAATGGGTGATTGGAGGAGATGGACACGAAGCTGTGGAAAACATTCAGCTGAAAATGATGTCCTGTTGGTCTGTTAGGAATTTACAGCGTGAGTCAAGTCTGGAACACAGCGAGCAGATGCCACTCTTAATTTTTTCAACTTTAAAACTAGAAATCCTTCCAGTTCTGAGGTTTTAACGATGCTCTGAGAAAGCACAAGACTGGTATACAGTTGGGAATGCTGTACTATATTTTCCATACTGAAACAAACTGTCCAGCAAGCCAAATTAAAAAAAGGTCTGTGGTGATCCTTCTTTCCTGGAAAGTCCCCCCTGTTCATCTGTATGTTTTCTTGAAAAAAAAATGTCACCCAACCGATGAAATACTAACCAGATGTTAAGCCGCCATTGGCGGAGGGTGTCCTTTAACTCATAATGGCTCAGTATCGCACAAGTTACAGCGGCGCGGGCCACATATGTTTCCGCTGCTTTAAGCTCTCCCGGCTATCTCTGCTGATTGTATAAGTCACATGTTTCCGTAAGAGGATGGAAAAATATCATGATCGTGCCAGAAAAACAACCATGACATTCCAGAGGAGAGAGAAGGCTTTAACAGTATATATTTGTGATTATCATACCTGTCTGCAATTTGCTGAAAATTGCTAATAATCCAAATATGTCTTGTGTTTACTTTTGTAAGTGGATCACATGCTCTCGGGACATAAGGACGTGCCTCTGCATACTGTTTAACTTGATCAATGCGAAGAAAAAGAGAAAGTAAAAGTATCATTAAAACAACTCACAATAACACACAATAAAGAACACAATTGCACAAATATTTTATGAATCTATGAAAGTGATACATTGATTTTTTTTTTTTTTTTTTTCAGGTATAAGCCACATAAAAGTAAAATTTTAGAGTCCACTTTCCAGCATCACAGAGGTACTGTACTTTATATAATATACTCTTTTCAGTTTCAGGGTTAGGGTTTCAGGTTAACAGACAAAATAACACCAATGTGTCCTGTTTTCATCCATAAATCATCAAACGCTGTTGTGTATTGACATAGTTTCCAGAGGTATTGATAAGACAATAATAGATGCAGTGTTTTTACATTTAAAAACATTTAAAACAAGTTTTCACTGTGAACCGCACTGAGCCAGCAGGCTGTACTAGAACAAAATAGCCAAGAATGAATAGTGCGCCTCAGGAAGGTCTTATCGCAAGATTAGTTTTAAAGATCTGTCCTATTTCTTTTTTAGTTTGTCAAATTTTGTTGTTGTCATATTTTGTATATCAATGCTAGACTGTGCAGAGGTAAAACTGAATTAAAGATACTGAAAAATCTAGTTTATTCATAGTTATATATATATATATATGTGTGTGTGTGTGTGTGTGTGTGTGTGTATATATATATATATGTATGTTTTAGTTTTAATCTTTACTATATTTCCTAAAATAATCTGTTCTTTCCTAGCCTGTCCCTCCAAATACAAAGCACTATAAGGTGGATGAAGTCGGCTCACATTTCAGAGACACTTGATATTCTCCAACAACTGGAACCATAAAATCCTCCAAGCCCAAATTGTGAAAACAGCTGAACTTGGCCTGAAAAACTAAAGCAGATACAGAATACTGGTGCTTTCTGTTAAATATCCAAACAGATATGTCCACAAACACTTAAAGGCCTCTCCTCTCCCACCTGAACCTGTCTTGCTTTACTACGTCAAGCGGGTGTTTGGTTCACGTCTTCAGGCTCTGGGTCTCTTCATGGTTCGTCTGCTGGCAGACGGCTTGATTGCAGGTATGTCCGGAGCACTTCTTCAGGTGGATGGGCACCTCGTCCTGGCCTCTGCTTCCACCTTTCTTAACCTTGTCTCTACGAATCTGAGATGTCCCACTGCTGCCCTTTGACAAGACCGTCTGGCCTCTAAACAGCTGCGCTCGCTGCTGACAGAGGCCCACCTTACTGAGGAGGATAAATATGTCCCCCCTAAAGGCCTTGGTGAAGATGGCGTAGAGGAACGGGTTGGCGCAGGAATTGAGCGGGTAGAACAGTACCAATAAAATCTTGGAGTTGGATACAGTGATGAGCGGCCGGTCCAGCACGGCGGACATGGCGTAGAAGGAGATTGGCGCCATGCACAAGAAGTCGGTGAAGATGAGCACAGCCATGCGCTTGGCGATGTTGGTATCTTTGGATCCGGAGCGGTAGTGAGGGTTGTGCACCGTGCAGTAGATCTTGAAGTAGCAAGCGCAGATGACAAGAAAGGCCAAGATGTTGAGCACTAGCACGGACAAGATGAAGACCTGAGCCACCGTGGACTGGGTGTCCATCGGTAGACAGATGCTGACCTTCTGGTAACTGCTCAGCCCGACTAGCGGGAGCAGGGCCAGCAGGAGGCAGAAGATCCAGCCGCCCAGCATCACAGCTGCCGCATGGTACAGACGCAGCTTCCGATCCAGCCGCATAGCGAAGGTGATGGCGTACCACCTCTCCAGAGTGATCACCGTCAAGGTGTAGACAGACAACTCGCTTGCGAAAACTGTTAAAAACCCAGCGAGTCCACAGCCGGGACCCGTTTGCCAGTCTATAGCGTGGTTGAAGTACTCGGCTCGCGTGTGTAGGTCCACTGAGGCGATGAGCAGCAGATAAATCCCCATGCACAGATCGGCAAAGGCCAGGTGACACATTAGGAAGCGGGAAACAGAGAGCTTGTAGTGGCTGGTGAGCAGCACCAGGAGCACCGCCACATTTCCCAGAACCGCCAGCAGACTCACAAACCACACAGACACTCGCAGAAAGCCAAAACCCATGATGTCCTCACAAGGGTTGAACTCATCTGGCACCGGCGCACACGCCACCTCCTCGCCGTCCTCACACACCACGTAATCATAACGACTGTCAAAGTCTTGGCTGGTGTCCTCCTGGGGGTTCTTGAGGGTCTCTCCGAAACCCACATCTTCATTTGGCTGCCCCCCAAAGTAGGTGTGGTAGTGGAGGCTTCCATGAAAGTCACCTCTTCTCCAGTGGTCGGACTCTCTGTGGCTCCCGTCATTCGGCTCCTGGTCCGGCACTGGTTCCACCACGCTGTCCCCTTGGAGGGAAGGCATGCCAAGGGGCCCCACCGAGCGCTTGTGATGCTGGTCGTAGAAGGCAGTCAGGTTACAGATGATGTATTCCAAAAAGCTGAAAAACACAGATCGACTCCATAAAGTAATACTGTAGTCTTAAATCAGACAAAAATACACTGACCCGGCTTTAACGCTTACTCGCACTAAGTGTCATTTATATATCCAGTTGAAGACAGGCGATTCCTGTTTTGAGAGTCATTATTGGTCTGGCTGAACCTTCTTCCTACAATAACAGCAATGAGTGACGCTAATTATGGCAGCAATGTAAGACGTTATAGGTAAACACGTCAGGGAGTTGATTCAATCCCTGCCAAGATCCACACCATACAAGTGCAGCTGCCCCACTCACTGTGGTAGATCATCCAAATAAACCAAAAACACAAGAGCACTCTATTTGACGCTGTTTGTCTTTCAAACACTATAAGCACACATCTTGCGATGCTTCCACTTAACTTTTCTGAATTGAAATACTTTATTGATCCCTAATGAAAACCTGTTAAGTTGCAGGTGCTCACAATCAAATTTAAGCCAAAAATAAGAGAAACATTTGGCCAATAATTGTATAATGTTGCATAGCTTAAGCGCAAAAAATAAAAAGTATGTAAGTTAGGTAGTAAAAGTAAGTATGATGGGGTAAAACATATTGTTTTTAAACAATAGATAGTACAAATTGCAATTGAACATGAATAAAGTACAGTGTGTACATAAGTAGCAGCAGCGAACAAGAGGCTGAAAGATGTCAGACTAAAATGTCAGTTATTGCACATGTCACATGTCACACTAGATCATTGCACCGAGGGATTATTGCACATTATTGCCCAAAAATATATTTACGTGATGTGATATGGAAATACGTGTTGTGAGTCCAGTTTTGACACACCAAGTGTGTAGCACTTAGAGGGAGGAGTCCAATAGTTTGATGGCCACAGGCAGGGGAAGCGCTCTGTGGTGCATTGTGGGTGTCTGAGTCTTTCGCTGAAGGTGCTTCTCAGACTGGCCAGTGTGTTGTGCTTTTCTGACCCTCCTAAGTACTTCCAACGGATATGAAATGATCGACTTGACGAAAGCTCACCCTCGTTTCTTTTTGAGGTTTTTGAAGCCGCAGCAGTGGCTGGGGTAGGTGAGGCTGGCGATGGTGAGGTGCTTGAAGGTTTTGATGGGCGGCAGTTTCTTGAGTGCCCAGGTATTGCGCGCCTTCAACTCGCGTAGAGAATCCATACCTGTGGTTGGCAGGGAGGTGATCCCTGTCAGCGACACGTCTCTTTAAGACGGAAAGGGAATGAAAGAATTTAAAAAGATACATACGATGCATTAACATACATTTTCGTAAGACAGCTTATTAGGGCCATTGAAGGTAAAAAAAAAAATAAGGAGCTGGGGTAGGGGGATATTATTCAGAGAAAGAAATTTTTACATTTACAAGAAAAAGAAACTTGAATATTCTCTGAAATTAATGTGGTAAATTGACAAGAAAAAACATTACAGTTATAGAAAAAAAGATCTGATATTGTCTGAGATCTTAAAGTCATAAATTGTGACATTTGTTTTGTCAAGGAACCTTTTAATCACTGGTTTAGCCTCTTTTTTATTATACATTGTATCTTTCCAAGCAGACATAAGACATCTGTGTGATACTTGTTAATGGTATGGTTAATGGATGGTAATAAATAATATTGAATACTAACTGAAAGAATGACAAGCAGTCCCCACCGAGCACCTTCTTCTGGAACAAACATACTATCAGCAAATCTAGAGAGGAGCCAGACACGATGAGACCAGAGGTCTCATAGATGGATTAAACACCACCCTCCATCTGTTTTCATGAGTGAGCTCCACTCTCCATCATCTTTAAACTATTACATGTGCTATTTCTCATGCTCGGCTGTCATGCTAAAGCGGGACGGGAACGGGAAAAAGACGTGCAAGGGGATTGACAACCTCACCAACATCCCGTGTGATCTTATTATTAGGACATTGTGCTGTTCAGCACCGGACAACCCCCCCAAGTAGAGGCCAAGTTCTCTTTTGCTTTCTTTAGTTTCCTAATCCATTAAACCTCCAAGTCATTGTATCTGTTGATTAATCTGATTTAAAAAAAGAAACACAAGCCAATGCATTTTATATTTGCTAAGAGCTCAGTTGTTCTTTTTTAGTCAATTTACTCTCCCCAGTTCCCTGCCCTCTGCTCTTTTTTTCCTCACGGGGCGCATTGTGTAAGGCTGTAAAAAAAAAAAAAAAAAAAAAAGAGAAAAGAAAAGCAGCACAGATTCCGAGTGTCAGTCTGATTTTGTCATTCCCAGATGTTTAGCTCATGACCTCATGGAGGTGACCTCACTCAGGACATGTTCCTCAGTGGAACAGAGAAGGCAGACCTGCACACTAACCCCATTTATCTAACCAGACACTTAATGGCTAGATCAGAGCCATAACAGCAACTAGATAGCCATGGTAAAGGGTTTTGGCAATCCAACACCTTTTTAAAACGGGGACTCGGCTTTAAAAAACTTGACAACGGCAAAAAACGATGACAGTATCGAAAAACGTCGGAAGTTTCTCCCTACCGGCCTTGCACACAATGCGTTTCAGATTTCCTGGTTCAAAGACACAGCTGTGGTGGAATGATTTTTACTCTTTGATGATATGCTATCCATTTCGCAGACTTTTCTCATCCAGTCTGCACATTATGAATGAGGAAATTGTTAAAATCCAATGTGACATGGTGTGAATAATGAAATTAGAAAACTAAGCCTACTGTCTATTAGCTATGCAGACTTTTTAAACAAATATATATATATATAATCTATATCATTGCAACAGTAATACTTATTTCTTCCGAATCAGTATGACATCTGGGAATTGTTGGCATACTGCAGATTTTGCTTTTGTTTGCATACTGCATACATGCTACATTTTGGCCAAATCAGCACACACTGCTAGTAAGGTATGCAGTTCTGAAATGGACATTATTTTTCATTTTTCTTTGAAGTATACCTTTAATAACCCTCTGTCCCAGGACCCTTTCTTTTTTGGATGTTGTATGTTTGGAACAGTCTCCAGCTTGCGTGAACTCTACTTGCGCATGTGTTTGGTCTCTTATCTTGTTTCTATCTGTGTGTGTGTTTGCTTGTGTGTGCATTTTTGTGTATGTCTGTTTCTGTGTGTGTTGTTTGTGAGCTGCGGACGTTGCTCTTGCTGTTGTGGCTCCCTCCTTCCCTTTTTTTCTCTGTGTTTTAAAAAAAAAACTTTTTATTGGTCCTGGGACACGTTCTCATGTCTCAGCTTGTAATCTTTTGTCTCTTTAAGCCCCCCCTCCCAAAAAAGCCCAGTCTGCCCTGATTGGTCAGTGTTTCCAGTGTTTGGACTCTGCACATTGTTTCATCTATAGCAGCTGAGAAGTGACTGTAACTGAACTGTAACAACACTTTCTACCAATATACAGTATATGTATGCTGGGACATCACATTCGTACGGAAGTCCCGACGGCTCGTTTGAAGGCACAGTTTCTGAATTTGGCTTTTTCTCCGTGTCCTCAGCGTCTTGATACTTTTTACAGTATTTAAATAGCACCATAACCTGCTTTAAAAGTAAAAAACACATAGAAATCTCACTTCTTACAATAAGGGAGCTTTAAGCTTGCTAATGATAGCTACTGGTCATACCAGACCAAGTAAGGCTGCAGCAGTAAAACCCCTGAGTGTATTGAACTGAGCAAGGGTGAGTTTTTTACTTATAAGTGAATTTAATTTCCCAAACAACCAAAACCATATTCCACTAAGAACCAATTGAACAAATGTATTAATTTCTTTAGACAACAGATAAGGTCAAAAAGTTTACATGGTAACAGTAATAGCAAGATGAAAGTGTCGAAGAGCTATCACAAAATATTATATAAATAGATGTAACTGATTTTAAAATACTGTGGCTCACCTCGTGGAGATGATTTAGGTCATATTTGATGTAATAATTACAGAGTTGATAAGAGTGGCTTAAACTTTCAACACTTCAGATACTTACAGAAGCATGGGGCCGCTGACGGTGCCGGCAAAAGCCCTTTCATCCATCTTGTTAAGATACTTATTCCTGTGAAGGTCTCTGGACAGGAAAACACAGTTAAGTTTTTATAAGAAGAAAATTTATCACATTTCAATCAAACTGACCGAGGCAAGGCATGGCCTAATATTTTCCTAAGCCTCATCACCGCACATTTCTCTGTTTATTTTCCCTCATTTGAGGGGTAAAACATGACAGAAAAAGCTCTCAATCACATTGTTGATTCAAATTATAAAATAGACCATGTGTTGGCGTTCGACTTAAACACGCTGCACCCTCACTACACATCTCACTGAATCCTTTAAATCTAAAAAGGATAATAGACCTGCGAAGGGTTTGTGTTTGTCTTGGTCCAGCTGCTCTGGGATCAGTTCTCTCCTCAGAGAAGATCAGCTGCCAACACAAACATCCATGTGGGAAGACTCACTAGTCAAAGGCCAATGGCTTAATTAAGCTCTTATACGGTTCTGGGATGTGTAGGTGTTGTAAGAGAGGAGAGGGACCTTAAATTAATATCATTAATAACTCATATCCTGAATATGAGGGATTCTGGACACGCAGGTGACAAGCAGAAGGAAAACATGTTGCGACAAAAGTTGAAAAAGGAAGCAATGCTTACCTGTTCTATTGTAATTTATCCAACTGAGGCTATTGAAAGTACAAGTGTAAAATGTGTGCATTTTTTTCAAGTCTGACACAGATCTAGTGTGTCACTGAGTGTATTGGATAGGGGAAATCTTAATGCACACTTCCTACCCACTTTTGGAAACATATTTTCCCATGAGAACTCCAGGTTACTAATCAAGAGCTGGGCTTAGGCCCTTTTCGAGTACATATGAGAAGGCCTGTAGAGACCCAACCGTGATCCCGCTGCTTTTGTAGCACAATTTTGGGAAAGGAAATTCTCCTGCCAGATGTCAGAAACGGTCCAATCCTGGCAAAATACTGAGCAACATAATTTTTGAGAAATGTAAGACCTCTAAAGTAATGGATTTTTGTGTCCCGGTGAGAGATATTGTTACGGATTAAAAAAACAAAATGTAACATAAGAATTGAATTTGATTTTAAAAACAAAAACAAAACTGTTAAAACAGTGAAATATATAGTGTAATAGTAAATAAAAAAAACTTAAACCTAATACACAAGTAACAATATTAGCTCATGTGTCTCTGAAACTGCTGAGTAAAATTGTTAAAGTTTTTGGCGAAATACACTTATTTGTGTTCCTGCCAAGAGTTACTCTGATTTTCCCGAGGGCGCATCTGTGCTGCGTTTTTGTTCCTTCCTCTGCCACGCGCCATACCACACCGGGAGCATCTCAAAAACAGAGCGTCTCGCTGCCCGACTCACAGATTTTATTGTCTCTAAGACATAAGAGTAGTATCAATCTTCTCATCTAACTTTCTGCAAGAAAGCAAATACGTATATTTCCCAAAACGTTCAACTCCTCCTGTAACAGTTGTCCAATAAATTAAACGAGGAGTTCAAATGAAATACCTACACTTGATCTAGCTTGGTCCCATTGAAGGCATAATGTTGGATTTCTCTGAAGCCATTTCCATACAGCATCCTGGAACCAAAGAAGAAGCTCATACAGTAACATCCACACAATAGCACTCATTAGAATTTGCCTCTTTAGGTTAACCAGTCTACCGAATGTTGTCCACGTGTTGACGCCTTAATGCGTTTCTGCACTTCAGTGACAGACATAAGTAGGACTTACTTATTTCACATTCTATGCTGAGGTTTCATCTGCCTGTGCAATCTTGCGGTTTATAGCCCAACATTTTCTGTAACATCCTGTTTTGTGGATTAAAATTGCAATCCCTCTTCTCTCGCTCCCAAACCTAACCACATACATGTGATCGCCTGTTGTGTTGGAGTGTCTGTGTACTTGTTTTTGCTATTTTTTTTGTGAGATTTAACTGAGTTCAGAGTGAGGACATGTTTTTAAAGTGAGGAAATTTTGCTTATCCATACTTTCTTTAGTGGCTATTGTTGGGTTTAGATTGAATTTAGGGATAAAGGACACTCACTATGTAGGCCTATTTACTGCAGTTTCCATCGAGTTAACATTTCCTTTGTGCTTATTGTATAAAAGTGTATGACACAACAATACATGTAATTGCATTGCGTGTAAGGAGTTCTTTTCTGTACATTTATGCATGTGCGTATTACATGTGTGCGTGCACGTGGTTGGTCTAGCGAAGAGCTTACACTGTCAGCACGTCGCTGGTGATGCCACGGAATGCGTTGGCCGGGATCGCTGTGATGTAGGGATGATCAACAATTTCCCTGCAAAGGAAGACACCAAACAGAGAGGAAATGAAGTGGTGTTGTAAATTGCTTTTACTGGAAAGTGGCACAAGGAGGAATGTACTTGATGATGATAGTCTCAAGTGTTATGGCTCAGTAAGAATATTAAATTACAGTTGAGAGGGTGATGACAGTGGCAGGAGAAGTGAGTATAGATGCTCATTTAATGAAGACATGAAGAGGGTTGAATATGGGAAGGCAGACGCTTATTGACTCAATAACAAAGATGCACCCACAAGCAGAAAGCAATACTACCTATGTTTTGTAACATTTTGTATACTGATAACACAATCACATTTATAAAGAGACATTATCTTTATTAAATGAGGTTAGCGTATTTTTCAAAATAGAGACCATATTTCCCATAATCTATGTCCCAATGTTGCTTCTTGCTTCTACTTACATGGAATACAAAGGAGGATAAACATTAAGTTTAAGCTTGCACGGTAAGAGGTGATTTCATTCTTTATTCCTCGTGACACTGCCAACATTTTGAAAACCCAAAAGCTCTCTTTCCAGTGAAAACCACATCCAATATTCCTTACACAATATAAAATATAATGCATGAAAAAGCGGCTCATCTTGCTGACCGTCTTGTTGGTTTAAAATAACAATAGTAATAGCTCTGAATGAATGTGGCAATGAACTGCTGACGTTAAAATGCCGCACGTAGCAGTTTCACAGTAGCTAGACTATATATTGATTAGTGTAAAAATTGTAAAGTTCTAGCTACTTACAGTATGAAGTTCATGTCATTAGAGTGGATGTTGCTCAAGTCAGGGAAGAAAGAAAGGCCGGTGTTGAAAATTCCCCTGAATATCAATAGGTTAGAAACAGTCAGGACATACGGCAAATACACCAGGAATAAACATGCTATATGATTACTAGAGCTGGGTTAAAACAATTGATTCTCTAATTAAAATCGATCTTTGTTTGATTGATCTGATATTGATCAATACAATCCTGAAATGTATCTTTTAATGCATACCTTTTCACCATGGACGTATAACCCACCACAAACGTTTTGGGGGTCAATTCTTAATATGAACATTAACCTGGCGAATTATAAAAAAAGAATTGAGGGTTGCTTCTTTGCTTGTGCCAAGCAAAATTGGTTTTGTAACTATAATTTCCCTAACCTAATTGATATTGACTCAGAATTGTAATCAAATCAGGACCTTGTGAATCATAAATATTTCAGAAAATCATTGACGATATCCAGCCTTAATGATAGTATAACAAAAAGGTAAAGTGAGCATTTCTATCATAAAAACAGTCCTGAAGATCTGCGTTTAGTAGACAGCATAATTTGTTTTTAAATAACTATTCTAATTCATGCCATTTTTGCAACATATTTATGTGTGACACCCACACCAAAATGACCCATTGTCAGATCACAAGCTAGGATTTGTTGAAGGATTTGAAGTAATCATGAGATCAGGCCAAATACTTTGGGTTTGTGTGCAGTCACTTTTCTGAACATGACCTGTGCCACTGCATTAAACTCAATGAAGCCTGACTCATTTTTGCCCGTACTGTACACAACATTCTATGAATAGATCACCATGTCTAAATTATTGCCAGACTTAAACATTTTAAATATAGCCCCCTCATTTTTGGGGGGATAACCATAATGGTGTCAATATGTGGAATTCAATGACAAAAAGAACATGCAATGAAAACTACTCACAGGTATTTGAGGTTTGGAAGATTTTTAAAGGCTTCTGGGTCGATGAAGGTCAGACTTTTTGCATTACGTATCTCACTGAAAGACCAGACAAGAAAATGCACTTTCACATAAAAACCAACTCCTTCACAGCATAAGTAAATGACAGAAGTGTGAGTGGTGGCCATTATGAAAATGATTTGGACACACATTCAGAAGCGCATAAAAAAAATTTGCCAACAGTTTGCAAAAGAAGGGAAACTCGGTACAGACAGCCAGGGCTGGAAGTAGAGTCCAATTAGTGTTTCATTAGAATGTTTACTCTGCTCCGCCCTGGGCCGGACTGAACACCTCTCTCTGCTTTCTGAAGCCAAGTTTTGCTCTGGAGCGTGTTCCCTGGCCCTCCTTCACACACCGGGCAAACCACACTCAGCCCATCAGACAGACAGACGTGTTCAGGTCAGTAGAAGGGACTGAGTGACTGAGTTCATCTTCACGGTGCTGCTGTATAACGAGTAGGGCGTCACTGAAATATGAGGGCAGTTTTATCGGCCAATACAACCAGGATATAGTCTGCCATGCTCAAGCAGACTATAAAACTCCCAAGTGGCAACAACGCCTGAGCCAAAGTGGTGAGATGAAGAGTTTGAATCTTTGTCACAACTCTTTTGAACTCTACATGGTCAATCCAACAGTGCGGTTATGAATTTGATTTCCCTTTACTTGGGTTTTCTGTGCCTTGCACAAAAGTGTAGAAGATTGGGCGGACAATGCTCTTGTGACCGAATTGTCTTTTATTTTGTTATTGACACAGTCACAGTTAGTTTAATGTATCATTTTTAACTTTGGGATTAAATGATGTAATCGTAGGCACTTTCCAAATGTCATCGGACCGAATCGATCAATTTGTGATAGTAAAATGAGTCTTGTGGCGGGGTTGTGGCACTCAAAAAACTGTGACTTGTTACTTTTGTGACTTGTTACTTTTGAAAGAGTCTTTTTAGACCCCATGGCAGCAAATGATGGACGCCAAGGTTGTAGTATTGAGGTTCCACAGTTTGGCCATTATGTCAAATTGGCATGGACTCTTCAGTTTTTATTCAGTGTGCAGGCTTTTTTTGTCTCTCAATCGAAACCATGGAGATAAACACAGACGTTTAAGGACGTTGTGAAGTTGCATAGTATCAGTTAGCCACCATTGAGTTTATTTATCAAAGGTTTAATCGTGTGACATTTTGTAACAATTATTCATGTCATTTGAACAAAATAGCTTTAGTTGGTTTTGTAGGTTGATCGCCTTTGCACTCACATCATTTGCAAATAGATCACCAAAACTGAAATAAATCTCCATAAAAAAGCTAAATTATTTGCTTAAAAACCAAGAATTCTTGAGATAAGTGGTTTCACTTGGTGGTGGTGTAATACAAACTTCACCCAGCCCCCTTTGAATTCTCAGCATCGACTGCAGTCTTAGCTCCACAGCTGCTGTCGGCCTCGAGCCGCCAACAGGAAGCAGAGCATTAATTTGTGTCTGACCCTGAAGGAAACCTGAGAGAGATGCCATTATCTGATGTATGGCACTACACCACACCAATCAGTGGCAAATAGGCCCTGGAGATCCAAAGTACACCCCTAGAACACTGATACAACCCTCAGCTAGCGGTTTGAATTATTATTTCTGTCTGCATTTTGATGTCTGGAATTCGGCAGCTAACAAGAAAAGACTAAAGGGAAAGAATAATTAGGATACAAATGACAGCCAAATGGCACACCCCAACGCACACACACACACTCACGCAAGTCATGTCAATTTAATTTCTGTAGCTGTTAATCAGTGAAGGTCTCAACGGATATACATGCCCACGTTTTCATACAGTAGGCTAATTGAAGAGTGGAAGTAAATTGCATACACACAAACTGCTGTGTTACAAAGATGGTTTAACAAATCATTCACATAGGCAGCAAGTCTTGCAATAATATATGAAGTGCTAGGAGGTGTTCTCCTGGAAGGTGTGTGGTCCACCCGGAGACTCAGCCATAAATCTCTATCCCATAATTGAGAATAGAGTGCACCTTACTAGACATTTTTCCCCGGAGCTGCTTTAACAAGGGCTGGAGCATGAAGACGACGAGGAGAGAATCCAAATACTGACTGTTGTTCAGCCTCTCCCTGTCTGTTTAGACCAGGCTCGGTAACACTGGTCCAGAAACTGAGTAATTTTACCAAATTGGATTGTTTCTTGTCTTATTTGCATGTGGTGATCCCACAACAGGGTAAATTCTTTTGTCAATTTCTTGAATGGAAAGTTAGGCAAAACTGCTCTGATGAGGTGCAGTAAGTGGTAGGCAGGATAGTAATACGCTTCTAAATGTGTTTTTTCCTTGCTACCATTTGCTGGCGGCAAGGTTCAGAATTAAGCATTTTTCTCTCCAGAGAGCAAATGGAGATGCTTAATCACTAATGATCGATAAAGAGCGTGCCAATTTCCTTTAGTTACTCACATGTGGGTGATTTTCCTCAGGCTGTAGAACGAGTGCCTCTCCAGCCTCTGCAGCGTCACGTCCACTGATATATATCTAAAAGAAATAGATTGAGCTTACACCAAATCTAAAGTACAAATTGTCTTTGTAATCTTAAAAATAATTACTTTTTTTAACCATATGTCAATCTTAGAATGTAAGAAGGAAGGTACTGTAGCAGCCTGCGGGCAAAACACAAGACATGTTTTTATAAATGAGTGTGTGGCTCTAAAAATGATCCTTAAGGCTGCAACTCTTTCCTAAATTTATCAACCCAAGTTGCCTAAAGCCTCCAAAGTTACGGGTAATTTTACAGGTATACACCGCACATATACATTACCTAGTCATCAGTCACTGCTCCCATTTTTTATTACTTGGTAACAAGCCCGCTGTTTAAATAAACCATGAACTTAGCACTTGATAAACCTTAGAAATGACTAGAAAATAACACAAGATATATTCTGTTGACTTCTGTAGTTATTATAAGCACTTAATAAAACACACCTTAATGTTCACACACTAAAAAAGACTGTACTTGATAATCAGACTGACATTATTTTGGGTTTTCTAATGTGGATTCTATCATTTTATCTGGATAGCGAGCAAAGAAAACTCTGGCTGTGAACACTCGTGGCTGTTTGAGGCTTACAGAAAACATCTCATCCACCTCGGTCTCCTTTCATGCATGACTTGGACGCAGACGTTGGAATCAGCAGCCTGAGATCAAGACTCAAGTGTATATTTTACCTCCACCCAGAGACTCTACCTCTACTGTGGGTCTAAAATCACCACACACCAAAAAACGCTCTGCTGGAATACCTAGCCCATGTCCAAGCACCGCTGCGGTTAAAGGACCAACATTCCTATAGAAGGAACGCATTAGCGCTTCCAGCTGTGATTAGAAGCCAGTGGTGATACTAACCAGAGAGCGTATCAGCTGCTTGGGTGGGAGAAGGAAAAGAATAAAGGGTGGGCAGTTCGGAACTGGGATAGGTTCCCATTTTTAAAGGCAACAGGTGGATGAGAGCAACTGTGAAGGGTTTGTGTTTTGAAAAGTGTGGACCTATGAGTCTTGAATAAAATAATCGACTGTATTAATTGTCACTCACATCCTTGAGATGTTGACCATGTTGGCAAAGGCGTCTGCTGGCAAGGATGACAGGCGGGTCTCAAAAAGCCATCTGGTTGGAAAATAAAGATGGATTTTAATTGTCACAAACAAATGGCAAATGCACTTGATTTTTGCAGAAAGTTAGATGAGAAGATAAAGTCAGTCACATCTGTAAAGTAAAATATGTAACTGGAGCCAGCAGCCTGTTAGCTTAGCATAAACTAGAAACTGCTTGTTTGTCTAAAGGTTACAAAATATACATTAACACATCAAATCTAGTTCATTTTATCTTGTAAAAAAAAAAAGCTAAGTATGATAAGGACACATTCTGGTTTTAAGGTGGGTAATGTGCCAGTCTATTTCTTGGGTTGTCTCTAGATGATAACCTAAGAATAGTTCACAAACTTAGCATTACCACACACAAACACAAACACACACACGCACACACATATATATCAACACTGACACTTTTGACTGATAATTTGTTAAATATCTTTTATGTCTTTTTATAGCCAAAAGTTCTTATCATTATTACTATTTTTATTACTGTTATCTTTAACAACAAAAATGGCCAATTTCAAATTTCAATTTCCTTGCGACAGTCATCCCAAGAGGACTGATAAAGAGAGTTCTAGTATGTGAAAATATATATATATATATATATATATATATATATATATATATATATATATATATATAAATATGGTGTTATGATGGATCCAACTGCAGTTTTAGGCAAGCCCCACCCTACAGAGCAGAATGATTTGTTAGTAGTTAAGGTTAGGGTTTGTGATTGGTCAGGAAACAGAACTTTAACAAATCGTCGCATTCCGTTACCTCCCACGAGCATGGATGCCTGGCCAATGCTACCATTGTTTGTTACTGTTGGACAGAGCAAGGCTATCTTTTTTCCTCCGATTTCAAGTCTTTATGCTATGACATGGGATCAATCTTCTTATGTAACGCGAAAACCTTTACAGAAAAACTAAATGTAGTACCATTTTTTGGAATGAAGGAGGCTTAAAACTTGCACCATGACGTTTTCTGAGTATAATGACATTGATTACGACATTGTGGAAATGCTCAAGATTGTCTTGGAGAATGAAAGTGATTTTGTTATCAAAAGTTTTTTATTTTTTATTTACAATTGTCCAATAACCCTAGGCAAGGAAAGATCTTTTGGTAAGAGAGTAGAAAAAGGATAGGCCCATAAAGGCCCAACACTGACACGTTTCAGAATAAGATGAAAAGTTTCTTTGAATTAAATGGTGAACACCCCCCCCCCCCCCCCCCCCCCCCCCCCCCCCCCCCCCCCCCCCCCCCCCCCCCCCCCCTCATTCTTGGAACATGGGGAAAAAAGAAAGACTTGGATCTGACTGGACCTGAGCTGGCAGCCAAATAAAACAATGTCTGGGTCTGTTTACGACAGTGTTTCAGAAAGTAAGGTTAGGACCTCCACATTGTTCAGGGAAAAGATTAGTACCCAGTGTCACAGTTACATGTTCACCATAAAAGGTTACTATATGAGAAAGAAAATATTTATAATCTGATCTATGTTCCGACACTTTACCTACAAGACAAACATTTTAGCTTGTTGCGTTGAGTAAAATGCGGAGAAATTGTTTAAAAAAATGTAAAATTCAAGTGATTAAATCTTTTTTCCACTAGAATTAATTGATAAGATCAGTATCTTACTACTCTTAGATCTGTACTGTCACTATGAAGCTATAGCCAAAAGATGCTTAGCTTAGCATGAAGGCTAAAAGCAAAGGGAAACAGCTAGCCTGGCTCATTGCTGGCAACTTGGCACTTTTACTTAGCGTGTCAGAATCTGTTATTTCATTCCTGTGATCTTGCTGCTGGTTTTGTTTTGGTGGATTTTGAAATCACAACATAGTAATGGAGGAAAGAGATTAAGATGGTAGCCACATGTGCTGATGTCAGGCTGTACCCCAGGGCCACCCTGCAGAAGGGTGCACATTCAGACTTTGTTCCACTGCATCTTGTCTCAATTGGCAAACAGAGTATGCATCCATTTGGAAACAGGTATGCAAAGTGACTCAGCCAAAGCCAGCATCTTCATGCACCTTTGCTTCATCAGGGGAACAATAGACAGAGGCTGAGATCTGGCGCATGAGTCTAAATCACGCCTTCATGGCGAGGGGGGGGGGGGGGGGGGGGGGGGGGGGGGGGGGGGGGGGGGTAGTCAGTCAGTCAGTCAGTAGACACAGGAGCACAGCACCCTGAATGCTCTTTGACAAATTCAAACAAACAGAGGGACACAGGGCAGACCCTGACACCAAACACCCCTGTCAGAACCACGCTGTTTCGCGACCACGCTCAAACCCAAATTAACCAGCATGCATTTTCTCTCAGGAGCGTGGGGAGAAGACCAGTGAGCCCATCTCGGAGGCTTAAAGAGAAAATTACTCTCCCAATTTGTCATTTTGGATAGAAACCCAAGAAAACAAACAGGTTGGGAATTGAGTTTGAAGTGGGGAGAAGCCACATAATTCATAATATTCCCAGCATTGGATTGACAACATAGCTGTGTTTACTAAGGGCTGTGTCTCATTTTGATGTGTAATGGTCTGCGGTGACTGGTGGAGAGAGTCGGTTACATGTTCACCTCCATTGTGATTCAATGTAAAATGGTATAAAAATCCTTAATGTCTCTTTGGTCAGAATGCTTAGATGTGCACTACATAGTTTCTTTTTTATTCATTTTTATCTGATCTGATCTCATGTATGAGTGCAGTGTATTCCCTCGCTTTGTGGATGACTTAGGTGCCTGTATTTGGCAAGGTGTTTAGGTGTCCTTCCTCAAGAAGATTTCACATTTTTCAATTAAAAAAATGCCATATATTATGTGTCTCTTTGTGAGGTTTTGCATCTCGTAGTCGTGTTGGGTCTGTTTGTCTCATTTTTGTTTTCTTTGGGTTTGTTTTGGGTCTCTGTGATCGCTAGGCATCTCTTTGTAGTTGGTTGGTGTCCCCTTAAAATAGTTTTGCGTAGTATTATTCTCACCATATCTCTGTCTGAATGTTGAAAAAACTAGAGCATATAATAAATAAATAAAAACACCTAACTTTTATAATGGCTAGGAAAACCCTGTGAGTGTAGGAAGAGAAAGGAAAGTGGTTAGGATAGGTCGTGGTGGTGGAGATGATTTAGCTTTTAAATTAGTTTTATTTTAAGTTTTACAAACTATTACATTTGTTTTTATTATGAATACGTGAGGTAATTATTGCGGAATGTGAAGGGACAGTAACACTTTCCATTTCAGGATACATCGGTACAAATGGATAGCTGGGACAGTGTCAGTGTTTCCAGTAATCTCAGCTACAGCTCATCATGTTATTTTACAATTAATCCTAGTGCTCATCTGTAACCATTCAGGAAACAGCATTAGGATTTCAAAGTCTAGTCAGTTTTATTAGATGAGAGGTTGAGGGACGACGAATATCACGAATTATCTAATGCTTAAACTCCAATCCAGAAATTGGGAGGCTTTTGAAAGACTGGAACTGCTGTTTTTTCCCCCTTTTCCCTTGAAGTGAATCTTTTTTCCCTCTTAATTATTCTCAAATGGAACTCTCTGGGTGTTTGAGAAATGTGCTGTAAAAGGTAAATATTGTATTTGAATGCATCGTCCAGACGCAGTCGGGAGTCACGCTACGCAAGCTTTTAAGCGTGTCTGTGCTTTCCTCTCCACCTCTCTGACTCCCAGTGACACATGGAGTAACACACACACACACACACACACACAAAGGTCTCTCCAAACTCTAAGTGTCCACATATGCACGCTAACACTCAGACACACAGACTGCTGCTTCCCATTCACATTTTGTTTTGTAAATAAACCTTTTACACATTTTTCCTCCACAAAAGAATTTCTAACCATACTTGTGTGTTAATAAGGGGATTATTGAAATTATTGTATTGATTAAAATGAGGGTTTTAAAAAGCAATTTTACAGCACAAACCTCCACCAATGTTTACAAAAAAGGTTTTCAAAGGAAACGTTTTGGAATCACGCTTATTTGCTTACTGGCAGAGAGTTGGATGAGATTATTGATACCACTTTCATATCTGTTCATTAAATACTTCACTAGAGCCAGCAGTTAGCTCAATTAAACATAGCTTACAGCACAAACAGGAGGAAACGGCTAGCCTGGCTTGGGCCAAGCTAACTTATTCCATTAAATTGTATTAGTTGAATCTGTAAAAAAAACAAAGTGTAAAGTAAAACAACATTTCTACAAAAAGTTATGTCCCCTGCTTCTAGTCTTTGTGCTAAGCTATGCTAACCAGTTCTACGTGAAGCTTTACATACTGTATTACACACTGTATTACAGACAAATTTGAGATAAATATCCATTTTCTCAGAAAGCAGATAATATCTCCCAAAAATGTTGGACTCTTCTTGTGCCCAAAGACAGATCTCCAGAGTCAAATTTGGAACCTGCAAGAAATAAGTCAAGTATCTTTCTATATTATGGATGTAGCAATACCCTAACTCACGTTTCAATATGATTCACAGTTCAAGTGTACAATATTAAGTTTACAATTCCATTTCCACACAATATTTTACCAGAATGATCTAGAGACAAATGACTGAAAAGAATTCCTGTACTTGTGTAAAGTTCAGAGGTGCAACTGAAATTGTTATTACCTTAAATAACTAAAACTAAAGGAAAACATCAATAATTAGATTTAAAAAAACAAATCCAACATCAAAATAAATCTCTTCAATAAATAACCTAAGAAGACGTAGTGACATCTGAAGACAAACGTGAAATCAAAAGTAGATCACGGCCTAGGCCGTTTCAAAACTGCATTAATGTGATTCATTTTTTTATCTCAACCGGTTGTTTGGATCAGGTTTTTAACCGATTCACAATACATTGGTAATTCCCTACTGTCTATCTTTTGTAATGGTCAAAATCTTGGCTTATAGCTGGAGTCAGTAGGACTGGCCTGACCCGGGGAGCAAGATCTTTCATTCCTCAGTGTGTGTACAAGGAAATCAAATTCCCTCACACCTCATGTGCTAGAACATCACGCTCAATCCATGGTCTATTTTGGGTTTATTTGGCAGATATTTTTATCCGGAGGGTATGACAATTCAGCGCTTGGTGGCATGCTTTCATGTCTCTCTATCCTCCTGGAGGGCTCTGGGTAAATTGTGAGATGGAATGTGAGGAAATCGTAGGGGACATTGGGGCACGTGGTCAAGTGAATTGAGGCAGTGATTGGGAGATAATTTTATGTGATGGGTGCTATTGGAGGCGATGCAAAGCGGTGTTTGGGATTGAAGGATGGAGAGGGATGTTCCAAAAAGGAATTCTGATTATCATAACATACCGCGGGACATTCTCCTATCTTTGTGAGCCCTACATCAGTGCTTATGAGGAATTCCGTGTAAGAGAAATGGTGAGATTCAATTCTAGGAAGAGTACCAAAGTGGTTATTTCCACAACAACCAAATCACCAAAACTGAGGTTCGTACAGTGTAACAGTACTGTCTGATTTATCACTCATGAATGTTGATTTAAATGGAAATATTCTTTCTAACTCTTCCAGTTCTATGTTTCCACACATGCCACAGAGTTTGCAATGAGTCGCTCTCTGTTGCATAATTTTTGCGCGGGACTTAAGCAATTTAGTAAGTGTAAAAGCCAACATTTTTCAAAGGCGACCCCGACATATTACATCATGTCGGCTCCCAGGATTCTTAACAAATCATTGGGGTCGACAGATTGCACACAGATCAGCTGTTGGTTGTAGACCCATTTTTGTCAAGTACCCGCAGCTAACGGAGTCATAGCCTCTTCTTCACTGTAATGATGATACATTTTTTATAATTTTTTAAATTTTATTTTGGTTTCTTCCTCTTTGTAGCACATGAGTGAAAGAAGATGTGAAACCATGGAACCAACTTGCTGCTTTTCTCCCCTTTACACTGTACATCACTTTAAATCCAATATCTTTGAATTGTGTTTGTCTGACTTAATAAGCAATTTAATAATTGCCATATTGGGCTCTTGGACACTTTCTGCCATTTTATAGTTGAAGCACTTATTTGAAAGAATAATCAACATAACATCACGAATGAAAGAAATCAAAAGCTGCGGTTCCAGCTGGCAGTAGTATTATTATACATTTATAATATTACTGTTACTGGAAAGACTGTTTGTTCTTGGAACTAACAAACTGTGATTCATCTACAAATAGATAACTGGCAAATAAGATGAGCCTGTGTAAAATTAACACTACTACTGTATAACCCGAGAGAAACAGAATACAAACACCAAAGTTAAAGCTAAAGGAATCAGTGTAAGCAGGTATGTTGGCTCTTTTAATAATACAATTAAATAAGCTGTAGTGAGCACCATAAGCTTTAATCAAACACCGAAAAGCATCCTTCTTTGTTTTCCAAGATGTCTGACATGTTTGAATACCCTGCAGCCTTTCTGTGGACTCTTCTGAACTGGACATTCTGGGTTTCTTCTCCTTCTTCCTCTTTCTCTGCGTCTCTCCCTCCACCTCCCCTTATCTAAACATACAGTTAATACAATTGCAAGACTTAGGGGCAGTTAATAACATGTTGGCATTAGTTGTTTTAGTGTACATTTGTAATAATAGTTAAAGAGGTGAATTAAAAAAAAACTACAACTAAAACCTGAACCAACCACAAATAAATGGAAAGTTGTTATTTGAACCTGTTTGGTTACATGCAGAGCTACCTGCTTTATTTTATATGATTGGAATAATTGTTTGGTACTTTTTCTCTCTCACTAAAATAGGGTGCCAATTAATTATTAATCATTACAGTGATTTATCAGTCAATTATTAATTTACTATTAATAGGTGTTAGTGTTCCTTTGATATAGTCTATTTCAAGATTGCCTGCTTTTCTCACCAAACAACTTTGGAACATATGCTTTAGTCATATATAATAGACTACAAAAAAGGCTAATGCGTTAAAATGGAATCACTACTTAACATCAGAGACAGCCTCAAAGTTCCTCTGGGAGCACTTTGAAGGAATATTCATGATATTATAATGTCTTTTTTCCTCGGGGATAAGAGCACATTTACAGTCAAAACGCATGAAAAAAACAACCGCAGAATCACTTTTACAGATGCGTTTTGTACGCCTACTTACAGTGTATCCGTGCTTGCTGGAAACCTGGGGAGAATATCAATGTCAAAGCAGGAGATTGTGTGTGTCTTCCACTCCGAGCACTCGCAGACAGTAGGGCAGGAGTCAGCCTCCGACCCGCTGCTGGCAGGGAGACTGACGAGCGTAAACAACGCACAAGTTATCACCTGCATGCTGGGGTGCTGCTCCCTTTCACTTTCGGCTCAACAATATCCCCCAGGCTGACTTCTGTTCTTCTTGCCAGTCCTCTTGATGTCCACAGCATCAATTTGAACCAAACTGAAGTATGCCAGGCTAGTCTATGATGTTTGTTTTTGGAGTGTAATCCTCAGGTAGGCTAGAGACAGACAGCGGAGCTGGACTCTGGATGTTCAGTTGTCTCTACAGGGCCCCATGAGTTTCTGTGAGCCTGTGAAGGTGGGGATGCTGTAGGACGGACAGCAACGGTTCTGTGGTGGGTTTGGAGGTGGTCTTCTTGAGGGGAGGGTGGACTTCTGAGGCACTCTTGTGTTAGACTCGAGAAGAGTTTTCTTCTCTAATCATGAGCGGTGTATTTTACTGCGTTAAGTTCTATACAGTTTGGTAAGAAAACTGTTAATTAGTAAGTCTATTTTATGCCCAACAATTCAATTCATTTATTCTAATTAGCGTCAGTCTATTTTATAACCAAATGTTATTTTTGAAGTTTTCATTTTCTCTTACGTTTATATTTTCTTATGCGATAATAAAAAAAACGGTATTTTTTTTCTTCTTTTCCTATTTTTTTCTAACTGATGAGCGGCAACACTGGCGCTAACGCATACCTTTGGACAATGTAGTTCACAAATAATACAGTCCCACACTGTTTCAACGTGAGCAGCATACATTTCCCGGCGTCCTTTAGAGCCGCTGTGGTTTGTTGTTTTCCTGCTCAGACGCGGCCAGTTCAAGTTGCCATAGCACGGTGAAGCTGTGCTTGTTCTACTGATAGCTATCCCTCCCAATGCGAAAAACCAACGGATCTTGTGTAACGTAATTATAGCCGGTAGCATTTATTTCCTCAGTTTCTGGACATATGCATTGTTCTGCAGTTTTCACTAGCTATATTTTCAAAAGGCTAAACTAGTTGGCTAATGTTGGATTAGCAAGCTAGCTAACGGTCATAGTAGTAGTAACAGTCGCCACTTGTTGCTAGCCAGGATGAGCGTTCCCCTCAACAATGCCAAGCCCAGTGACTGACGGAAGAGGGCAGTTTGAATTGTAATGGTTTGCTGGTCAGATAACTTTCTGTCTTCACGGGTTGCTAAGGTAACAATGGCATTTCCGTTAGCTATGACAAAAATATCGGATGCAAAGAAAGCTATAAACCAGGTCAGTTTGTTCGTTAATCTGATTAACGTTGCAGTTATCAGTTAGCGTCTTATGCAGACGAAGCTAGTGCTGGTCACTAATCGTCAGAATTTCCCAGTCAGCCGTTTTTCGTCGTCTTCACCGTAAACCTGCCCTGTCCCAAACTATGGATACATCCAGTGAGTCGGATTCATACGACAGGACGCGGGTGCACAGGCCTCGGGGGCGTGAAGCCCACCGCAGATCTGGCCGGGGGAGTGGGAGTGGGAGTGATGGTCGACCCGTTAACATCTCCGAGAAGATCAGCACACTGGCAAGCACTTTACAGGTACTCTGCTCTGCCTCATCAGACAGAGACACCTAGCTAACCTTACCAGTATTAACAATTTACTGTAGCAATACATCAGCTTGATCCACACTTACATGTCAGATATGTTTCATGGCATGCATTGGGTTCTAAACGTATTCCAATATTTGTTAAATAAAAGCTTCTTTTCTCTTGCAGGACACCAGCAGGAACTTAACCAAAGTAGACCGGATGCTGGGCCAATACAGGGAGCACACGGATGATCAGGCTGAAGCCATGGCACTGGTCAGACACCGGTTCTGCTTATTACAATTTATTATAATAATCTTCTCACACCTTAAAGACACGGATTATTTGACATACAGGTGAAATTAAAAAAATGGCTCCAAAAGTTCATTCATTTCAGTAATTCAACCTAAAAGGTGAAACTAATATATTTTATAGACTCATTGCATGCAAAGTGAGATATTTCAAGCCTTATTTGATACATTTTGATGATTAAGGCGGACAGTTTATGAAAACCCCAAATTGAAAATCTCAGAAGATTAGCATATGGTGCAAAAGTTCAGTATTGTAGGTTCCAAGTATCACACTCTAATCAGCTAATTAATCCAAAACACCTGCAAAGGGTTCCTGAGCCTTTAATTGGTCTCTCAGTCTGGTTCAGTGGAATGCACAATCACGGCAAGGACTGCTGACCTGACAGTTGTGTAGAAAACTGGAGGGAAAGCCTCAAAAAGGTAATTCCAAAGGAAGTTTGATGTTCTCAAAGTGCTGTATTAAGGCACATTAATAGAAAGTTAAATGTAAGGAAAAAGTGGTGAAGAAAAAGTTGCACAAGCAGCAGGGATGACCGTAGCCTGGAGAGGATTGTCAGGAAAAGGCCATTCAAATGTGTGGGGGAGCTTCACAAGGAGTGGACTGAGGCTGGAGTCACTGCATCCAGACCCACCACACACAGACGGGTCCTGGACATGGGCTTCAAATGTCGTATTCCTCTTGTCAAGCCGCTCTTGAACAACAAACAACGTCAGAAGTGTCTTACCTGGGCTAAAGACAAAAAGAACTGGTCTGTTTCTCAGTGGTCCCAAATTCCCTTTTCTGATGAGAGCAAATTTTGTATCTCATTTGGAAACCAAGGTCCTAGAGTCTGGAAGAAGAATGGAGAGGCCCACAATCCAAGATGCTTGAAGTCCAGTGGGAAGTTTCCACAGTCTGTGTTGGTTTGGGGAGCCATGTCATCTGCTGGTATTGGTCCACTGGGCTTTATTAAGTCCTGAGTCAGAGCAGCCGTCTACCAGGGCATTTTTAGAGTACTTTATGCTTCCTTCTGCAGACGAGCTTTATGGAGAGGCTGACTTTATTTTTCAGCAGGACTTGGCACCTTCCCACACGGCCAAAATTACCAAAACCTGGTTCAATGACCATGGGATTACTGTGCTTGATTGGCCTGCAAACTCCCCTGACCTGAACCCCATAGAGAATCTATGGGGCATTGCTAAGAGAAAGATGTAAGACATGCGACCGAGCATTGCAGAAAAGCTATTGTAGCATCCTGGTCTTCCATAACCCCTCAGCAGGGCCCCAGGCTGATTGCATCCATGCCACGCCGCAATGAGGCAGTAATTCAAGTAAAAGGGGCCCAAACAAAGTACTGAGTACATATGCATGATTATACTTCTCAGAGGGTTGACATTTCTGTATTTAAAATCCTTTTTTTATTGAATTATTGTAATATGATTTTCTGAGATTTTGAATTTAGGGTTTTCATAAGTTGTATGCCATAATCATCCAAATGATATCAAATAAAGGCTTGAAATATATCACTAGCCAGTCTTTTATTTTCACTCACTTTTTAAATGTTTTGTTTCAGTGTTGACATTTGTCTTTTTGTCCTATAAAACTATTTTAACTCAGTTTATTGTTTAAAGTTTGACATTTTTTCTACACCAGCTCAGGGAGAACTTGGAAGAGTCAATCAATCAGCTGCAGACGCAGAGAGTGAGCAGATCCAACGGGGCTCACAGTGCTTCTGCTTCCACTCTGCACACCAGTGACCTGGAGGCTTGCTCGGGATCAGGTAAGGAGTAAAAGAAATGGTTTTGCTTCCAGCTGTCCTCTTATTGTAGTCTTAGTTCTGGATCATTTGCAAAGAGATGAAACCTAACACAGAAATTCTATTCAAAATGACAACGAACATGAAAAACAAAAACGTTGTGCAGTGAGTTTGTGGTGTTTGTGTTTGGTTCTCTGGCTCCTCCACTATATAACACATGTACATCTGTAACTTCAGATGGCCAGCGTTTCTACCCTACTTCTCCACTGAAAGACTATACAGGCACTCCAGGAAGGAGACGAAGGTCTCAGTCTGCCAGTGTTCGCTTCAAGGATGCCAGCTTAAAAGGAGAGGATGTAAGGAATGGAGACAAACTACCAATCAGTGCCACTTGTTACTGTCATGTAGTGTCAGGAAGTGTCCACAAGAGGGCACACGGAGTAAGAATCATTGAAATGGAATTATTAATGCTAATCTTAAAGGGGCTTGATAAGATTTTTATTTGAATAAGATATTGTTCATGTTAGTATTAAGGGTCTAAGTGTGTTTAGAAGCCCCTATTTTTTTTGGCTTTCCACTGTGGTTGCAATGCTCATGCATCTCTGAAAAGGCTATGATGGGCAAATTTTGGCTTTGCATGATGTTTCATGATGTTTACCCATCTGTGGCTGTCCCACATAGATTCACGCTTTGCACCAATCCTTGAGGGATCTGCGCTGTGACCAGCATAGAATGTCTGATGACCTGGATAGAGAAATCCTCAGGAGAAATAGGTATCTGAGGGGAGCGGCAAAGTCAGAACATCAAAAACAGTAAACTTAAGTTTTTTTGTTTCTCCCACTGGTACACAACTGAATTCCCCAGTCATTGCCATTTGTTAAAATTGATGACATGGGGATCTTTAGAACTGAGTTTTCAAATGGTTTATTGCAACCTGCCATAGTGACAGGTAGCATACATTGTCTCTCGAGCCACATAAAACCCCATTATTTTTTCCACAGTATTTGTCACTGCCAGATTTGAAAAGCAAGTAAAATAGAGATAACGGCAGACAATGGACATGCATGGTAACAATGTTTATTCTTAGATATTTTTGTTTAAGTGCCTTAAGGTCTGAAACGAAAACTAATTAGAGCAGGCTCTGTCCAATTTATAAGATTTTAGCTTTACTGTAAAACTGGTTTCAATGTTTGGATAAGGCTTTACGAATTTTAATTGACTCTTCTGCAGTCTCTTCTTTATGTGTTCCCACAGATTTCCTTTTCTAATTTAGGCTAAGGGCTCTGACTGGATATTCATCTTTATATCATATATTCACTGTACATAGAAAGGTTTTTGCTTGAGCTTTGAAAACAAATGCATGGTTTTTGGGTGTTTGAAATCTCCTTGGAGGGAAAGTGATAATTGTCATCTGAAACTTCAGGTGAAGGCACTGCCAAGTCAAAAATGCAGCAGATCTTTCTTTCAGCTATGCATTAGAATTTGACATTTTGAGTTTATTAAAAAAATCTCTCCTCCCTGGCACTGCTGACCACACCAAATTGATCCGCCACTATATTTCAACATCTGAAGCCACATAATTATTTTCAGTGGCGTCATGTTATGCATTCACATTTTGATCAGTGTTGTCCTGGGGAAAGGATTTTTCCAAACGACAGAGAACTGTGATGTGTGAATATGTCTCTGCTTTTTATAGGTCTGATATTGACACCCGGCGAGCGATGGAGAGCCTCACAGAACACGTGACAACTTCCCCGCGACAGGCCTCAGTGAGTTGTAGCTAAATTTTAGGACATCACAACACAGTTTGTGATGAATAAAAGCTATTCTATAAAGCATGAAATATGCAAATAGTTTTGTTGTTTAAACTGCCATGGACATATGGCGTCCTCCTTTACAAATCCAGTGAAGTCTAACTTTACCAAATATTTCAGTATAATTTCCAGGCACATTGCCCCTCGCCGCACCCTCACTACTGTGACAAATACATTTGCTCCAAATGACAGCCTACATGTTTAATATTTCTTATCTCGTCACGTCCAGAGACGTGGATGTGGCGCTTCCCGATTAGACAGGGAATTCTTGCCTCGTGAACATCACACCTCCAGTCAGTTCTAAAAGAGATTTTTATTTGTCAGCCACACTTTTAATTTCCTGCTGTCTCATTTATCATATCCTGCTGTCATGCCTGTACCGGTGATGTTTGCGTGACCTCAGGCGTCCTCCGTCTCCCTGTCTGCAGGTGTCGTCTCGTGTGGAGCGGCGTCTGCATGAGCTGGAGAGAGAGATGCGTGCGGACCAGAGTGGTGCGGAGAGAGCGAGAAGGCAGAGTCAGCGGGTGGCCGTGTCTGACGAGCTGCAGGAGGTGACACATCTCATCTGCTGTTATCCCTCACCTCACTGTTGACACTCTTGTGTTCTCTCACATTCACACAAAGAAAGCTGAAAAAGAATCTAGAGACAACATGACAGGGTATTATTCAATGGAGGGACAGTGGACAGGACAAGATGGAACGTAACAATATTTAATTTTAAATAATTTATCAGACAACACACAATTAACATCAAAAGCCAAAAGGCAAGTTTTCATTTGCTGTCCCGGAGCAGGCTAATGTTATAATAAAGAAACAAGTAGGCCCAAAGCAGACAAAACAATATCACATAAACACATAGAAGAGGATACAGCATAAATAGAAGGAAACCTTTCTCTCTCCCTCCGTCTAAAAAAAAAAAAAAAAAAAAAAAGTATTTTTATGTATTTATTTTAAACCTATTATTCAGCAGGCATACACACATAAGAATAAAGCAGGCGAACAAAGCGACATTTGTCATCACATATGACATTAGGGATGCCCCCTCTTAATAGATTAGTCAACTAATCGATCGACTAAGATTTCTTTAGTAGTCATTTTTCATTGCTTTTCATGCTGAATGACTTATCTACAAGAAACTTATGAGCATATCCTTGGGAAACACACGATTTATTCTTTGTGGAGAAAGTCTGTTTTATAGATTGTTTGATTGAATCAACTAATCCGACTAGTCAACAAAGTCATGTGAGTGGTAGTCGAGGACAGCACTACATGGTGTATGAAGACACTTATTGACAGAGTAGGATAAATATTTATCAAATATCATCTTGGCGCTGGTCTTTTTTGTTAAATCTCTCAAATCAGTGTGTTCTAGCCATGTCATGCTTGGAAAGAAAAGGCTGCTTGGCTTGAAGGGGACATATAATGCTTTTTTTGTATTTCCTGTCATATCTACAATGTTACAATGTTGAATTTTAAAGTTAAACATGGCCAAAACAACTCTAGGCCGGGCTTCTATGATTATTCATCTGCTCCAGGCAGGAATTACTGGAGTGTGTTTACATTGTTGCATGTAGCTACATGCTAACGGCAGTAAAAGATGTCATCTTGGCTGCCAATGTGGCCAATTCTCCCCAATTCCAGGTCACATTTCTCCTTAAACATTTTTGGATTATGTAGTATTTGGTTTGAAAGCCTTTTTACATGCGATTTTTGACGGTGGAAAGTGCTGCTTCTTTCCATTACAATCTAACCTAAGCCTTCTGCTAAATATTAACTAGCTGCATGCTAACGGCAGATTGCTATAATCTTGCTGGACAAAGCTGGTCGTTTCTCCCTAATTTTGGCTCACATTATTGTTGGGACCTGTTAAGTGTAGTATTTTGTTCAGAAGCCTTTATTGATGATTTTTCATGGTAACACAGGGTCAGCAGCCATGGGCAATGTGAGAAAGAAAACATGTAAACATGTTCTGCAGAATCACAAAATACAAGTAGGAACCTGAAAATGTTTTTTTTTTTTTTTTTTTTTACATATTTAAGAAATAAACAGTGACAATTACTGAACAAGAATGCGTACCAGGGCCCCCCCCCCAAAAAAGTAATATACACATATATATACACTCACCGGCCACTTTATTAGGTACACCTGTCCAACTGCTTGTTAACACTTAATTTCTAAGCAGCCAA